>NC_057734.1:7066247-7119255 GCF_004010195.1 Chiloscyllium plagiosum | reverse complement strand
CAATCTGATACAAAAAAATACATATTGTAGGAAAAGCTAAGCAGGTCTGGCACCCTCTGAGAGAAATCAGAATTAATGTTTCAGGTCAGGTGACCCTTCCTCAGAACTGTCATTCGTCCCATTTTTCCCATCTATCCTCTCCACCCTCCTCTCCAACCTATCACCTTCTCCCCCATCTTCATCAACATATTGCATTCTCTGCCCCCCCGATGAAGTGCTTAAGACTGAATTGACGATTCTCCTACTCCTTGGATGCTGCCTAACCTGCTGTGCTTTTCCAGCACTACACGCTCGTTTCATCCCGAAATGTTAACTCTGCTTTCTCTCCATAAATGCTGCCAGACCAGCTGAGCTTTTTCAGCAGTTTCTGCTTTTTGTTTCTGATTTACAGTATCAGCAGTTCTTTCAGTTTTTTTATTATGTTCAAAACTCTGTGCAATAAGTAACAACATTCGATTTGCCTTCCAGATCACTTGCTGCACCTGCACGCTTACTCTTTGATTCATTTACCAGGGCAGCCAAATTATACTGTCCTTCAGAGTTCTGCAAAACTCTCACTATCTAAAATCTCTCTATTTAAATAGCATCATCTTCTGGAGAAGGTCACATATTTTCTCTCCACAGATGCTGCCAGACCTGGAGCGTTGGAGTCTGAGGGGTGACCTTATAAAGGTTTATAAAATCATGAGGGGCATGGATAGGATGAGTAGCCAAGGTCTTTTTTTCCTAGGATGGCGGAGTGGGCAAAGCAGAAGGGCATAGGTTTAAGGTGAGAGGGGAGAGATTTATGATCTGTTTTGGTGCTGTATGACTGAGAGTGGGATTATTTACCCGTGTTTCCAAATGTATTCCTAATCACATTATTCCTTGCCAGATGATTATAAATCCTCTCTCTTTTATAACTTTTTCCAACACCTTACCCACAACTGAAGTAAGGCTCACCGGCCTATAATTACCGCGGCTGTCCCGACTCCCCCTTCTTAAACAAGGACACAACATTTGCTATCCTCTAGTCTTCTGGCACCACTCCTGTCGACAATGGTGACAAATAGATTGAAGCCAAAGGCTCTGCAGTCTCCTCACTGGCTTCCCAGAAAATCCAACGATAAATCCCATCTGGCCCAGGTGTCTTATGTATTTCTAGATTTTCCAAAATTGCTAAAACCACCTCTTTGTCAACCTCTAACCCATTCCTGAAGAAGGGCGTGTGCCCGAAACGTCGAATCTTCTGTTCCCTAGATGCTGCCTGACCTGTTGTGCTGTTCCAGCAATAAAGTTTCAGCTTTGATCTCCAGCGTCTGCAGACCTCACTTTCTCCTCTAACCCATTTGGTCTTGTAGCCTTTATCTTCATATTCTCACTAACATTGCCCTTTTCCAATGTGAACACTGACAAAAATATGCATTATGCACTTCCCTTATGTCCTCAGATTCCACTCACAACTTTCCAGTACTATCTTTGATTGGCCCTAATCTTACTCTAGTCATTCTTTTATTCCTGATGTACCTATAGAAGGTCTTAGGGTTTTCCTTGATCCTGTCCACCAACAACTTCTCATGTCCCCTCTTGGCTTTCCTTAGCCCTCTCTTTAGATCTTTTCTGGCTAACTTATAACTCTCCAGCCTCCTGTCTGAGCCTTCACGCCTCATCTTCACATAAGCTGCCTTCTTCCTCTTGACAAGAACTTTGACTTCTTTAGAAGACTAGAGGATAGCAAATATTGTGTCCTTGTTTAAGAAGGGGGAGTCGGGACAGCCGCGGTAATTATAGGCCAGTGAGCCTTACTTCGGTTGTGGGTAAGGTATTGGAAAAAGTTATAAAAGAGAGGATTTATAATCACCTGGAAAGGAATAATGTGATTAGGAATACATTTGGAAACACGGGTAAATAATCCCACTCTCAAAGTCATACAGCGCCAAAACAGATCATAAATCTCTCCCCGCTCACCTTAAACTTATGCCCTTCTGCTTTGCCCACTCCGCCATCCAAGGAAAAAAAGATCTTGGATGTCCACCCTTTCCATGCCCCTCATGGCTCCCTCTCTCGACAACCACCTCCCTGCCTGATAGGTGTAGACTTATTAAGGACCCGCAGTAGCTGTTCCTTTAGTGAGCTCCACATTTCAAGTGTGTCCATCCTCTGCAGTTTTCTTCCCCATCCTATGCATCCTAAATCTTGCCTAATTGCATCATAATTGCCTTTCCCCCAGTTATACCTCTTTCCCTGCGGTATATACATATCCCTGCCCGTTGCTATTGTAAACATAACTGAATTGTGGTCACTATCACCAAAGTGCTCACCTACCTCCAAACTAACACCTGACCGGGTTCATTCCCCAGTACCAAATACACTATAGCATGCCCCTTGTTGGCCTGTCTACGTACTTTGTCAGGAAACCATCCTGCACACGTTGAACAAAAAACTGACCCATCTACACTATTTGAGTTTGCGTTGTGACAGAATTGAACTGAAGCCAGTTGAAAAAGCATATTGTATAATAAACATATGATAAAACACCATTTCTGAATGGGAGAATATTGTTAATATAATAGCTGATTCCTTCCTAGGCTGCAAAAAAAGTGTTATAATATCAGATATTGAAGGACATAAGACCTAACATAAATACAATTACCTAATGGAACACAGCATGCTTAACTGAGCTGGGTGGTCATAAAATGCACATTTGAATTATGATTCTTAAAAGTGTTCTTTTGAAGCTCAATTGGAAAATTACTGGCAGTTTGAAATAATGCCCTTTGAGATCTGGCTTCAGCTCAGTGACAGGTAAGTATTTTTCATAGTTTTAAATGTTTTCTTTCTTCTACTTTCAATTCTGACTCTTCACTTGGGGTACTCCAGAATCTGCTTATATTCTCCATCACCTGGCTCTTTGATATCATTGGGACTGAAAGTGGTGAGCAGTGGTGCGAGAAGGAGGGGAGCAGACCCAAGGATGAGTGAAGGCGAGAATACAGCATTGGAATGGGTTTTAATTTCATAGGCAAAGTAACAAGAATCCAAACCCCCTTCTTGGTATCAATAGGCTGGGTACCTGTAACTTATAGTTCTGTTACAGACTGTATTATGGATGAATGTCTCCCTGTTGGGAACGAAAAATCAAAGTCATTACTTTGCTTTCTCTTTCTTCCATTATGACTTTTTAGAACTGTGTGATAAATATTTAATAGTTTTCTTTGGCTGCACAACTTCCATGATAGACACAGCTATTCAAGAGGAATGTGATGCTGTATCTTCAATCAGTGCCTCCCTGTGCAATGTTGCTGTGTTTTTGAACTCCATGGCGTTCAGTTCGATTCCCAACTTGCACTGATCTTTAAAATACCATCATAACTTTCTTCTAATTTCCAATCCTAATTTGTAACTTAGCAATGGATCAAGTAATTTCAGGAAATATTGCAGAGCACAATTCCCATTATTCCCATGTAATCTTGATTTTAAATTTCTTAAGTGGAGATGTGCTATAAATAGTGTAATTGTCAGTAGATGTAGACTGGATTATAAAAATTGCATCTCTCTAGAACAAAGTTTAGTTTGAAAAAATAGTTCAACAGGTAGCGCACTGGCCAAAAGTCAGAGTTTCTCATTTACATCTTCATGCTATTTTTAGTATAAGCTATCAAACTGGTATAGGGTAAAAAGAAAAGATAATTTGAGTGGCACCATCAAGTTCAATTTGTAATTGTCAAATATATTGCAGCATTTTAATCTGTGGAGCACTTTTACACAATTTATCACTACATGTACACAAATTTTCAGCAACCATAAAGTCACAAATAATTATCTTGGTTTTAAAGTGAATCCTATGAAATTGTTAGAACACTGCCTCACTTTCTGGTTGAGGTAACTCCAGCTAGATGAACTATCCAGTGCTAAATGTCCAACTGGTTCACATGCATGTGTTGACGTCTTAAGAATTATCTGGACTTGCACTTCTAAATTCAATTCACATAATAGTGATAAACAACATTATAATTTTCTGCTCAGTGGTTTCTGCTTCTATCTTGTGGGTGGTTTTGTGTGGAATGTGGCTTTAAGTGTGTTGGCTGTCTTCTGCACTCCCCTGAAGTAGTCATGCCTTAAGTACAACCCTGTACAAAATGTAATGCCACCATTACTAAAGAAAAGGACCTTTTACTAAAGAAAAGGACCTTGTAGTGAATGAAACCATTGAGGAGCAGGTAAGCATGCTGGAACGGATAGAGATTGAGGAAGCTGATGTGCTGAAAATTTTGACAAACATTAAAATTGACAAGTCGCCAGACCAGATTTGTCCTCGGCTGCTTTGGGAAGTGAGAAATGTGATTGCTTCGCCGCTTGCGAAAATCTTTGCATCCTCGCTCTCCACCAGTCGTACCTGAGGACTGGAGGGAGGCAAATGTAATTCCTCTCTTCAAGAAAGGAAATAGGGAAATCTCCAGCAATTACAGACCAGTCAGTCTCTCGTCTGCAAGGTGTTAGAAAGGATTCTGAGGGATAGGATTTATGACCATCTGGAAGAGCATGGCTTGATTAAATACAGTCAGCATGGCTTTGTGAGGGGCAGGTCATGCCCCACAAATCTTATTGAGTTCTTTGAGGATGTGACTAGACAAGTTGATGAGGGTCGAGCGGTGGGTGTGGTGTATATGGACTTCAGCAAGGCATTTGATAAGGTTCCCCATGGTAGGCTCGTTCAGAAGGTCAAGAGGAAAGGGATACAGGGAAATTTAGCTGTCTGGATACAGAATTGGCTAGTCGACAGAAGACAGTGAGTGGTAGTGGTAGTGGAAGGAAAGTATTCTGCCTGGAAGTCAGTGGTGAGTGGTGTTCCACAGGGCTCTTTTCTTGGGCTTTTACTCTTTGTAATTTTTATTAATGACTTGGATGAGGAGATTGAAGGATGGGTTAGCAAGTTTGGGGTTAGCAAGTTTGCAGACGACACAAAGGTTGGAGGTGTCGTTGACAGTATAGAGGACTGTTGACAGGATGCAGAGATGGGCTGAGAAGTGGCAGATGGAGTTCAACCTGGATAAATGCGAAGTGATGCATTTGAAAGTTGAGTACAGGATTAAAGACAGGATTCTTAGCAGTGTGGAGGAACAGTGGGATCTTGGTGTGCAGGTGCATAGATCCCTTTAAATTGCCACCCAGGTGGACAGGGTTGTTCAGAAAGTATATGGTGTTTTGGCTTTCATTAACAGGGGGATTGAGTTCAAGAACCGTGAGATCTTGTTGCAGCTCTATAAAACTTTGGTTAGGCCGCACTTGGAATACTGTGTCCAGTTCTGATCACCCTATTATAGGAAAGATGTGGATGCTTTGGAGAGGATTCAGAGGAGGTTTACCAGGATGCTGCCTGGAATGGAGGGCTTATTTTACGAAGAGAGGTTGACTGAGCTCGGATTTTTTTCATTGGAAAAAAGAAGGAAGAGAGGGGACCTGATTGAGGTATACAAGATAATGCGAGGCATAGATAGAGTTGATAGCCAGAAGCTTTTTCCAAGGGCAGAAATTGTTAACACGTGGGGTCATAGTTTTAAGCTGTTTGGCAGAAAGTATAGATGGGATGTCAGAGGCGGGTTCTTTACACAGAGAGTTGTGGGAGCATGGAATGCGCTGCCAGCAGCAGTTGTGGAAGCGAGGTCATTGGGGATATTTAAGAGACTGCTGGACATGCATGTGGTCACAGAAATTTGAGGGTTCGTATATTAGGTTTACCTTACATGAGGATCAATGGTGGCACAACATCGTGGGCTGAAGGGCCTGTTCTGTGCTATACTGTTCTATGTTCTATTACTCTGGTCTGGAAGGTCACATTCCAAACTGAGATGTGAATATGCTAACTTGGCAGTTGAGATTTGTCATAGACTCACAGACATGTACTGCACTGAAACCGGTCCTTCGGTACAACTCATCCATGCCAACCTAATCTAGTCCCACTTGCCAACATCCGGCCCATATCCCTCCAAACCCATCCTATTCATATACCCATCCAGATGCCTTTTAAATGTTGCAATTGTACTCGCCTCCACCACTTCCTCTGGCAGCTCATTCCATATGTGTACCACCCTCTGCATGAAAAAGTTACCCCTTAGGTCTCTTTTATATCTTTCCCTTCTCATCCTAAACCTATGCCTTGTAGGTCTGGACTCCCCCACCTCAGGGAAAAGACTTTGTCTATTTATCTATTCATGTCTTCTGTACTAAGAATATGAATCCTAACTAAGCACCAGTCATGCTATGATACCTTGCTACAGCAACTACTCCATGATGCACTATTTTTGTGTTGGGAAATAAGTTTGTGAAGATTAAAATTAGCTGTCTACCATTATTAATGAGCCAGAATCTGAATCTAATGTTTATCAAACCTAGGGGAGATTTGTAGAGCTATTTTGCATAAACTTTTATTTTTCTCTGCAGAATTTCTGTCTATATCTCTTGAAGGAATTCTGTTATAGAGAAGTTCTGCGGGCACTTTTGTTCCTTCTGGCACTTTACTGAAGGAGTTCTTATACCTCATCAACCAGCTTGTTAATTGCTGGGCCTTGCATTTGCCCATGATCGTCATATTTAGCCACTGTCCAAATCCATGGGCTTCCATGAAAATCTCACTGGAACAGGAATAGGAACCTACCTGTTTACCCTCCCATAAACAGAAAGTTCACTGCAGATCCTGGGATTTAGTCTGTAATCTTCTTTATCAGTATAAATTCGTTATTAACTGGACAAAGTAATTGAGCCATGGGCGTTGAGAGAATTGGGTTCCTTCATATTTGATTGTGTGGAGATCAGCTTACAAGAGATTCATTTTGGATGATTTATGAAATATCACTAAAGATTTGGGCTGTCATTGATGTTAGGAGGATGTGACGTAGGCTTTTTGTAGTGTCCTGAGTGCAGTGGATCTGTTTTTATTTGTTCACTACAACTTGTCTGCAGTAACTGCATTGCCCCTCTGAGTAGAATCTTCTTAGAATCATATAATCTCTATAGTGTGGAAACAGGCCATTCGGCCCAACAAGTCTACACTGACCCTCCAAAGAGTAACCCACCCATACTTATTCCTCCTACCCTACATTTACCCCTGACTAATGCACCTATCCTACACATCTCTGAACACTATTGGCAATTCAGCATGGCCAGTTCACCGAACCTGCACATCTTTGGACTGTGAGAGGAAACCGGAACACCCAGAGGAAACCCATGCAGACACTGGGAGAATGTGCAAACTTCACACAGTCACCCGAGGCTGGAATGGAACCCGGGTCCGCGGCGCTGTACGACAGCAGTGCCAGCCACCGTGCCACCCAAGTAACGATGCATTGTGGAAATTTGGCAATTCAGGGTTCTTTAACACAATCATTAACACTCATGTCAAAGATGTATGTGCTGGTTGACCTTTATTAGCATGTTTTGTTCTCAGCTGAGGAAATTTGTATTTCAAACAGTTTATAGTCAGAAAGCTTTATGATCTTAAAAATGCATCAAATTGCCAACTTAAATATTGTACCTTAGATGTGAAATATTCCAGGCAGCTGAGGATTTCAAAGCCAAATTATCTTTTTAGAGAGTCAGGCTATCATGGTATAGTATGCATCACTGCTGGAAATTCACACAATCTGATATGGACAGTGTAAATGCTTTCTCTAGTTGTAGGGGAACAAAAAGTTCTTGGTTGAGTTGCAATTTTCATGAAAAATATTAAATGATCATCGGTTCTAAAGAATTGGATGCCTGTTTATTTTTATGTAGATTTTTAATGACAGCCACTGCTACTGTTCTAATTACATTGTGAAGATTATTGTTAGAGAGGACTGAAAAAATCAATTAGGGTAACTTCTGACATTATGCAGGTGGAATTTACAGCAGATACTGCATGCCTTAGGATGCATTATAGCTCTTAACATAGCTTTGTTTTGACAAAAATGACAGCAAGGCCATGTGATTTGTAAACAAGTACAGGAGCTTGACAAAATTAGAACGATGTAATGGATAAAGTTCCAAGCAATGAATATAAATACATTATAAAATGTATCTTTAACCATTGGTGAATTCCTTTATGTTCTGGTTATAAGGCTTGTTGCAGTAGCTAGGTTTCAATTCCCTCTGCATTCAACACCTAGAGTTTGCTGGTGAGACCATTGTTGATTGCCCATTTCTAATTGCTATTGAGGTGGTGGTGATGAGGTATTACCTTGAACCTCTGAAATTCAGCTATGTCTACATTTTAAAACTAGAGCTGCCTGTCAAAACCTGCTCTTATGCCTTTGTAATGCTTGTCATCTTCCTCTCAGCACTAACCACTGTGACCAGTTAAAGCAGCAAAATATTGTGCATGTTGGAAATCTACCTCTGCAACAAAAACAAAAGATCTTGGGCATGTTCACTTCTGTCAAACATAGTGGTCTTCTTTAAAGTAAAACACTTGTTATCTGCAGGTCATATAGAAAGGTGAAATAGATTCAGTGGGCTGAATGGATCACTGCTGCTCCTGTTTATGTGAGGTACGAATGATTAATTTTTAAAACTTTCTTACTTTTTAAAACAAACTTTGATTCAACCAAACAAATTATTTGTTTTCACAATCATTGAGTTTGTGTTTCACCTAATTTGATTTCAAGTTGGTAAAGAAAATGAACTGCTTCAAATACTATTGTCCTAGTGGTCGTTATTACTTGTTCAAGGGATATGGGATGTTGCTGGCTAGGCCAACATTTATGTCCTGAAACTGAGTGGTGTGCCTGGCCATTTCAAAAGGTAGTTGAAAGTTAACCGCATTGCTGTGGGTTTGAAATCATATGTAGACCAGATCAGAAAATAACAACAGATTCTTTCTGTAAAGAGCATTAGTGACCCAAGTGAGTCTTTCTGACTATTGATAGTGGATATACAGTTGCTATTTTGCTCATTTTCAATTCCTTGTGCCATAGTTTTTTTAAATTAACCTGAGGTTCTGGATTACTAGAGTAGTAATAGTACCACCACATCACTGCCTCCCTGCTAACTATATAGAGAAGCAGGAGAATTTTGTGCTGTCCGAAAGTGGGCATGGAGCACTGGTGAGGCCAAGGATATAGAAGTTCTAATTTAACAGCAAGAATTTATAATCATTTTTTCTTGTTTCTATTTGGTAACTGGCCAAATTGGAATAAAACACCGGACAAGTTCAGCTGTGGCCCCCTTGGGGGATGATACCTGGCAATCAGGAGGGAGCTCAAAGAGTGGAAGGAATTGCAGTGAAACCAACAAAAAATTGGCAGTGTTATGTTGTTATAAATGTTGTCTTGGCTGGATTCCATGTAGTTTGAAATTGATTGACAACTTACAGTCCGAGGTGTTTCTATGTCTGGGGCACCATTTCGAAATTGTTAATCCAATTATAGTAACAAATAGAAGATGATTAATGCAATACAAGTTTCTTTTCCAGTTCTAAAGAGTAGTCCAATGTACTTTGTTTTGGCATTTATCGCAAAATTGGTCTTTTCTGCTATATTTCTATCAACTTGAATGTGCATGGACATTGGGTGAGGATAACTTGACAATGAGAGTGACTTGACAGTGATGTTCTCTGATGTAAATGGCTTGTCTATTCTAACCACCTGGGTGTCATTAATTTCTGCTTGAGGAAGGTATATAGTGCTGGTGAATTATGGATTGAGAGGCTGTAATTAGTGCAGTGCCACAGGATTGGGGCTTGAGCACCAGTTATAATGCAGATAATACAAAGAATTAGAAAACAGATGAAATTTTGGCCTTTATTTGGAATTGGGGAAGTAATTATGATTGGAAAATCTGGGTGGGATGTGGTGAGTATGGAGGAAGAAGGTTTAAAAGCTTCCATGAACTATCAAAATATAATTATACTTTCTATCTGACAGTAAGGATGTATTCTCCCCTCTCTGTTTTACTGCTGGCTTTCTTGAATCCTTCCTAGGAAGTCCAGTTAATGATTGTTGCAAATAGATTCCCAGTTATATTTGTCTGATTATGTTAATTTCCAAGATGGAACAGTAACACAGCATATTGCTCAGCACTGTAAAACAAGTAGTGGTAAGTTGGTAAAGGCATTGTGAGGAAGTTAATTGAAACTAAGATCTTAATACTAAGATCCTTCAGGCTGTCAGACACTGTTACAAGCATGGTCTTTTTAAAATGAAAATCTCAAAGTTTATTAACAACTTCGTGTTCTTTGCATTTTGCCACTTTCTGTCTTTTCATGCCAAATGGCATCAGATAGATGGATTCAGATGGATTTTCAAATGTTAGCATATTTTACTAAGATTCCAATTTGGTATGAATTAAACCTATGCCTGCACACTGTGGTCAATGGTGAAGTTGTGGTGTTTACTTCTGACATCTAAGAAAAGTTGTCCGCGAAAATCCATCAATTTCCAAAGCTTGGATTTTATTTTGGGTCTGGTGTTAGCTATTGGGCATCTGACATCAATCTAATGGATTGATCATCCAGAAAATATTGCCACTGGCTTGGCCCTGAAGCCCTATCCCAAGAACCAGGTGCAGAAACTTATGAAGAAACTGAAGTTGTTGAACTTGAAAGGGTTCAGAAAAGATTTACAAGGATGTTGCCAGGATTGGAGGATTTGAGCTATCAGGCTGGGGCTGTTTTCCCTGGAGCATTGGAGGCTGAGAGGTGACTTTATAGAGGTTTATAAAATCATGAGGGACATGGATAGGGTAAATAGGCAAAGTCTTTCCCTGGGGTGGGGGAGTCCAGAACTAGAGGGCATAGTTTTAGGGTGAGAGGGGCAACTTTTTTCACGTAGAGGGTGGAGCATGTATGGAATGGGCTGCCAAGGAGGTAGTGGAGGCTGGTACATTTGCAACATTTAAAAGGCATCTGGATGGGTATGCAAGGGAAATGGACCAAGTGCTGGCAAATGGGACGAGATTAGGTTGGGATATCTAATCGGTGTGGACGAGTTGGACCGAAGGATCAATTTCCATGCTGTACATCTCTGTGGCTCGATAAATGAGTTGAGATTAAAGAATCATTTGTATCTAACCACACTCTGCTACAGAGAACCATGCCAGGCGCATAAGCATTCGAACCTGATTGATCTAGAGTTGAACCTCTGTGAAACATCAGTTTGTATAAAACAAGCTGGAATATGTTATACAAGCTGGATCATATGAAAAAAATAATGTGAATGTTCGTGTTAACTAAATTGATTGCCATCTGCAGTATTTAAAGGCTACAGTCTGTGAAAGAGGGAAGAATCACTGACAACAAATTTTTGATTTCTGCATTAAATAGTATGTGAGAACATGCCAGAATTTCTGTCAATATTACAATAATGACAGCCAACATTACCAGTTTAGCTGTCTCTACAACTACAAGCACATATTGTGTATATTTGACAGCTGAATATCAATTGTAGCTACAACTTTAAAATTGCAAACTTTCAAGTGTATAGAAAGTACTGTTATGAAATGCAGTGGTGTACGACATTTAGATTTTATTGTTACATGTACAGCAGTTTGCACTTTTTCATAGATGCTACCAATGCCACATGATTAGAAGTCACAGTTCAGCTTATTAAAAATTAAATGGATTGTGACATTTAAACAAAATAGAATTAAATGAAATTGTAGCATTTAAATAAAGTTAATGGATTTTTTTTTTGTTTAAACATAATTGTATACAAACTGCTTATTCAGCTACTAATTTTGTTGCTGGGTCTGAGTAGGATGCCCTTCAGAGGGTTGGTGCAGATTCGATGGCCCGAATAGCTTGCTTCTGCTTTGTAGGGTTTCTGTGATTAAGTAAATTAGCAGTTGTGGGTTGTATAGGACTTTGTGGAAGGTTTACTAAACCAAAAAAAAGGGTGAAATTGCAATTGCATTCTTGGTTGATTTTAACCCGTAAGACATTTGATGTTTGAAGAAAATATTTAAAAATCTATCTAAACATAGATCAGAATTCCTTTGGATTAAGTTTGGCTAGAGGTTTGTTGATTTGTGTCACCAGCAGTGAAGCGACTGTTCCCAATTGCATGTCTACAATGACAGAGGTAAAACAGTGGCAATTTAGTCAAACTGTCAGGAGAATTATCAAAGCGACTAATAAAATAAATATTGATAATGGGATGTACTAGTTATTTGCTGGAAATTAAGATAGAAAGACTTGCTTGCAGTACATGCTTAATATTTCTCAAGGTGTTAACTGCTTGTACTCTATTGTTTTTTTTGACTGCATGAAGTAGAAAGAGCAGCTTGAGACTGGGCTGTGTTGTGTAAGATCAGCATTCTGATAATTGCGCATGCTACTCCTTTCTAGAGGGAGAAGTTTACTGAAAAATTTTACTATTAGAGTACTAAGTCAGCTGTTCAACTATACAGAATTCTGTGAATAAAAGGTACTTTTGCTTGTGTGCTAACAAAGTTTCCATTTAAGATGGAAACTAAATTGCTGTATTAAAACACACTTGACAGTGCCAAACTTGATTTCTCAAAAGTAAGAATGTCATTGTGCATTTTTGAAAACACAAAATGATGGTGATCACAGCAGGTCAGACACCATCCATGGAGAGAGAGCAAACTAACATTTAGAGTCGAGATCTAACAAAGAGTCATCTGGATTCGAAACATTAGCTTGCTCTCTCTCTATGGATGCTGCCTGACCTGTTGTGATCGCCAGCATTTTTTGTCTTTAGAACAGATCCCAACATCTGTAGTAATTTGCTGCTACATAATGCACTTATTGTTATAATGTTCTAATTTGCAGCACATTGATTTTATTAAACCTACAGTCTGTAACGTTTTGCTCATTTACCATGAAATACATCAGTTTCAATGTTCTGATGTGTTACTAAAATGTTAAACCTGCATGTCACCTGTGAGTAATCTTTCCCTAAAACATGTTTGCCTTCACCTCTGTGACATAAAATTGACAGAATTAACTCTCACTTCACTGCATCTAGACTTCCTTTTGTCTTTTAAAGTGCCATTATTTTTAATAAAGCAATAACTCAGTACATGAGTGTGAACTGTGCAAATGCCTTCTATTTCCCACATGAACATTTTGCACTTAATTTGATGTATGTTCGTTAAAACTACTGGATAATGGGGTTTTAAAGTTTTTTTTAAAAACAGGATCAATCACCTGTTGATAGTGACCTTATTGGAAATGATAGATTATCTATATATGGGTTACTTTATAGCTTTGTAATATACTTAATACCTGCCCTTAGGGCCATATTATATGTTCTTGTCCCGTTTGCTTATAATTTTTATACAATGGTGATGGTTGTTCCTATAAGAAGTCTAAGCACCTTTTTTGTGGGAATGTGTCCATACTGCCTCATTATCAAATGGCACTGATTTATGAATTTTTCCCAAGATTCCCAAATTTGAGTCCATTCAGTACTGCAACAACGGTAGGTTAGAAACTGTTACGAAATCGGCTGATGCGTGTGTTCAGACTTCTGTACCTTCTCCCCGATGGTAGAGGTTGTAGAAAAACATTGCCAGGGTGGGATGGATCTTTGAGAATGCTGGCGGCCTTTCCTTGACAGCAGGCCTGGTAGATGGGGTCATGTTGTAGTATCAAGGTTAATGAACACCCAGAGTAACAAATGTAATCAAAACTAGTTTTGGTTCAGCTGACCATAGATTTATCCTTGAAAACCAAGAGAATAATAAAAAATGCAAAACTAGCCCAGTTAACAGACTTGTTAAGGTTTGGATAATTTATTTGAACCTAGTTAGATTCAGGTGAGTTTCTCTTTGTTTTGATTAGGCTTCTACCTCACTCAACTAGCTAATGATTGATATCCCTTTTGTCTTTGTATCTTGCCAGCGGTAGGTGTAGCTTTATATTCTATATTCTGTATTCAATCAGTGTGTCAATACATCCACCTACTTTTCTTGGAGCACAGGCATGAAGAAATTTCTACTTCCAAAATTAATAAAGAATATCTTGGCTTTGTTAATCTGGAATGAGGCCTTTATGGTATCAACTTGAAATTGGATAGTGTCCTAGTGCATTCCCCTATCTAATTGAAGGCCAGCATTAAAACCAGTGCCATTTTTAAGTTGTGCAGTTTTACCGGGTTTTAAAACAAGCTTAAACAATCATGAGTTGAATTGAATTGAATTGAATTGAATTTATTGTCATGTGTACCGAAGCACAGTGAAAAGCTTTGTCCTGTGAGCAATACAGGCAGATCACAGTTAAGTAGCATAGATAAGTAAATAATAGATAAACAGCTGCAAAAACAAAAAAAAAACACAAGTACAGGCGAATGTTAAGAGTTTGAGAGTCTATTCAGTATTCTAACAACAGTAGGGTAGAAACGGTTACGAAATCGGCTGGTGCTTGTGTTCAGGCTTCTGTACCTTCTCCCTGATGGTAGAGGTTGTAGAAAAACATTGCCAGGGTGGGATGGATCTTTGAGAATGCTAGCTGTCTTTTTTTGAAAGTGGGCCAGATAGATGGATTCTTTGGATGGGAGGTCGGCCTCTGTGATTGTCCGGGCCGGGTTCGCCACTCTCTGTAACTGTCTCTGATCTTGAATGGTATAGTTGCCATACCTGGTTGTGATACATCCAGACAGAATGCTCTCTGTGGTGCACCTATAAAAGTTGGCAAGTGTGTTTGCTGTCATGCCGCATTTCCTCAGCTGCCTGAGGAAGAATAGACATTGTTGGGCCGTTGTAACCAGTGTGTCCACGTGAGTCCAAGAAAGCTTATTGTGGATGACCACTCCCAGGACCTTGACATGAGTAAAATTCCGCTGAAAGTCAATAATGAGTTAATGGCTCACTCCAAAATACTCTTTGTAACAGGAAACAAAATTAGAAATTCTGACCCCACTATTGTAAATGCATAATTCTGTCTTTTAAGGAAATGATTCTTAATTTTGAGATTTAACTCTTGTTGAATGTAAGGTAGGAATGAAAGCACCTAATTTGACAATCTGGCAAATAGCCTGAAGCTGACTACATTTCAAAGGCTGATCCATTTTTAAAATTTAAAGTGTGAAAACAATAACAAGTGGTTATCTCTTAGTTTTTTATTGGAACCAGTGACTCCAGTCAGATTGACATTGTTTCCATTAGAGGTTTGTTATTTTTAACATTTTGCTAGATCAGAAGAGAGTTTGAAAGCAAGTGGTCAAAAGAAAAGACCTTAAAGTATGCTTTTACTTTTTACATTAAAGGAAAAGTTCAAAGTCACATGTTAATTTGTATCTGAGATATCTAAATTATGCTGCATTGCCACTGGGATTGACGAAAGGGAGGCCTTTGTTTGGTTTGGGGTTTTAGATATGTAATGTCTCAAAGAAACAGTGAGTTATTTTGAAAAAGGTAGCTTATGTCTGGTGCTTGAAGAAGCTGTGGTCCAGTATTAGAGGGACCTCTGAAAGATATTTTCTGACATTAAGTCACTGCACAAGAATTGAAAGAGGCACTTGCTTGACAGGAATCCCCAGTTGTGAGGTACTCATATTGGAAAGTAATTAGTTGAAAGACTCAAAGGCATCTGAGTTAAAAAATGAATTTCTTTTCATGCTTATACTTGAGAGCATAAGATCTTGGAGGAGAAGACATGCAGCCCAGCTAATGAGATTATAACTGACCAGATAATCCTGAATTCAAGTTTCCTGCCTTTCCTGAATAACTCTTCATTCCGTTAGAGATAAAATCTGTCTCTTAGCCTTCAATATACTTACTGATACAACTTCGACAGCCCTCTGCAGTAAAGAATTCCCACAGATTCACTCAAATCCCTAATCATCTGTTTTATACGTGCAATCCCAAGACAATCTTTCTGCGTCAACCTCTCCGCATAAAATAGGCCCTCCATGCCTGGTATAAACTTTCTCTAGATTCTCTCCAATGCCAATATACCTCCCCTTAGATAAGGGGCCTAAAACTGTTCACAGTATTTCAGGTGTCGTATGACTAGTGCCTTGTATAGTTTTAGCAAAACATTTTTATTTCTTGTACTCCATTCCCTGGAAGTGAAGAATAATATAACATTTGCTATGTCTATTACCCATTAAACTTGAATGCCGGCTTTTTGTGATTCATGGATAAGGACTTCTAAGTTCTTTTGATCTCTCGCCTTGTGCATTCATTCCATTCTATTCTTCCTGCCAAAGTACAGAAACTCACATTTTTCCAAATTATATTTTAACTGTCAAGTTTTTGCCTACTTGCTTAACCTGTCCAAATTCTTGTGAAGATTTTGCACAAGTTCCTTTCTACTTTTTTGTCATTTTCAAACTTGGCTATAGCAGATTCACCTTCCTCATCCAAGTCCTTACTGTATACTCTAAATAATCTTGGTCCCTGCATTGATCCCTGTGGTACTTCGCTAGTTGCAGGTTGCCATCTTGAAAATGCCTCCCATATCCCAACACACTGTCTTCTGTTAGTTAGCTAATCAATTATCCATGCGAACATAATACTTCCAACACCATGGACTCTTCTCTTATTAAGTAGCCTAATGTGTGGTGGTATGAACAATGTGGGTGTACTGTACCTTTAAGAGAGTTAGAAGCGAGCAGAACTACCTAACACAGCACCAAATGTTCTTAATAAGGTAACAATGTAAGACTTAGTCGAAAGCAGGATTAGTTGGGTTGCCTGGAAGCGACAAGCAGATTTGAATTAAACCAATCAGCTTAAATTATACCCCGAAAAATACCAAATTCCAATCAAGTTTAAATTTATTATATTGACAATCTTAAAAGCCGATGCTTTGGGAGTATAAGACCAGGGAAAATTGAACAGTTGAGAGGAGAACTGCCAAGCCACCAGTATGTAAAGACTGCCTGAAAAATAGCTCTCTCAAAGGTACCTTTATGGATCGTAACTTGTGAAGCAGAAAATAAAACAGGAATACAGAGAACTGAAAGCTGCCTGGTTTTGAGATAAGAAACTTTGTTTTATAATTCTTAATTGGGATTTTTATTGGACTAGTATTGTAGAGGGGAAAGTAAAAGATAGGCTAGAGGAAGGAGTTGTAAATAGTTCTTAATTATTCTCTGTTCCACTTTAAGAAATAAAGTTATTTTTACTTTATATAGTTCTTGATCTCTCGAATTTTCACAGATTACTGCATGGGATAAATCTTTTCTGTGTTGCTGGTTTAAATTAAGCAGGAGGGTTTACCAGAAGTCGTAACAGTGATGACTTCTATAACTTCAAATATATCACGTCTACTGGTGATCTATCCTGCTTGTTACCTCCTCAAAGAATTGTAGTAAATTTGTCAGAGATGATTTCCCGTATGAAGCTATGCTGACTGTGCTTCAGCATACTATGTGTTTTTAAATGTTCCCGTTACATTCCTTTGTAATAGACCCTTACATTTTCCCAATAGCATATTGTTTTTCACTTTGGTCCTCTACGCTTCACTATTCCTCCAAGTCTGGTATCAGTTGTAAGACTGAATGTATTTGATTCTTTTTAGTCACTGATTATACATATGGCCTTTATTTACCTGATTTTTGTCATCTTCCTTTTTCATAGAGTTCCCCTTTTTATTATTTGATCCATATTACACTCTGACCTGTCCAGACACTTAAGTAGGAAATGCTATGATTTATGAACAATTTATGGAAGCAAGAGCTCCAGCAGTTCCTTCGAGGCGTACAGTGCACAAATTCAAAGCAGGTTAGGAGCATAAAAGGTCACAGTTGCTCAGATCGAATTTTGATATCATGATTGTGAAGTTCAAAGCTTTTTATTTGATCTAAGTTTGGAACTTCAGTAGAAACTTCTTAAAATGTCAAAGTTAGAAAGGTTTCACACAGGTTTGTTAAATATGTATTCCTGTTTGTAGCAAGACAAAGAACTTAATTTTAGCATTCAGCATCAGAGATTCAAAATAAATGTTGAAAAATCCAAGATCAATGCTATGATTAAGGGGATTTCGGAAAGAGTTGGCCATTCAGCTACTCCCAAGTGTTATCCTGCTGCAATAAGACCATTATATGTTTCTTGCAGTCAGGTATTCAAAGCTGAACATGTTAGCCCAAATGAGGTATGTCCAGCACTAACTCAGTAGTTTTATTGCTATTGTTTCTCTCGGTATTGAAGTTCAGCATCTCATTTGTCTGATTGATTACGAATGTGCTTGATTTCTTAACTTGTTTCACCAATCCCCTCACCATTAAATCTAGATTGAGTCTGTATTTCTACTTGCACTTTGTTGAATTACTTCTGATTGTTGTTATTGATCAGATCACTCATGTAACTTGTGTATATTGTTTTTCACTTTGGTCCTCTACGCTTCACTATTCCTCCAAGTCTGGTATCAGTTGTAAGACTGAATGTATTTGATTCTTTTTAGTCACTGATTATACATATGGAAAAGCTGGAGCCCAGCACAAATTCACCGATCACTACTTCTTTGATTTGTGTCTTTTTTTTATCCTATCTATTCACACTCTACCTTCTAAATTACTAGCTCCAATTCCGTGCACCTGAATTTAGCCATAAATCTTTTGTGCATAATTTTAAGTGCTATCTGGAAGTCTATGTATTTAATTTTTATTTGAAATTCCATTGGCACTACCAAAGAATTCTGCTATATCAGTTGATCAAAAAACAAAAAAACAGAAGTTGCTGGAAAAGCTCAGCAGGTCTAGCACCATCTGTGAGGAAAAATCAGAGTTAACGTTTTGGGTCCAGTGACCCTTCCTCAGAACTGATGATAGTCAGGAAAATGTAAGTTTATATGCAGAAGATAAGGTGGGGGGAAGGTGTAAGGAGTAAATGGTAGGTGGGGCAGAGCCCAAAGAGCCCAACTAGCCATGAAATGACACGACCAGCTATTCTTAGTAGCCACACACTCAGATGACAAGCAACATAGGTCTGACTGGGACAACACTACTATTATAGGACAAGCCAAACTGAGAACAGTCAGGGAATTCCTCGAGGCATGGCATTCATCCACAGATTCAATCAATAAGCACATCGGCCTGGACCCAATATACTGGCCACTGCAGCGGACAGTTGGAACTGACAACCGGAAGCGGCAGATACAAATCACTATAAATGCCGGAGGAAACATCACAGAAGCGCTTCACAGGAGGCTCCCAAGCACTGAGGATGTCACCTAGACAGGGAACGAAACGTCTGCAACACAAATTCCCAGTTCGGTGAACAGAACCACAATGCCTCACATAACTATTTATTTTGGGACTTGCAGTAGCAAAATTGAGAAAGCTGCTGAGAAAGAGACTGGGAAACAAAAATGTTATTATAGGTTGTGACTTTATTAAATTAGAAGTTAATTGATATGAATTATACAAATTCCACATTGAAAGCATGTGTATTTAATATTTAATGTGATATGTTAATAGATGCTTGCTAGGCAAATATTAATACATGCTTTAAGTGCTGCTTGGTACAGTGGCATTAGAACTATTAATTATTACACGGAACCAAAATTATTTAAATAGATTGTTCAACCTTTTTATGTGAGAACCAGTTTTCAATTTTTTTCCTCTCTACTGTTGATTGGTAGATTTCTGAAAGAAGGTTTTGTAATTTATGCAGGAATTCAAAAATAAACGTTAAGTAATTAGTTTTTAAATGAATTATATGTCGAAGGAGTAAATTGATGGTCAAAATAAAAGGATTCTGGGTAATCCCAGATGGAGGACAGGAACAAATTGTGGCTGTAAGAGCTGCGTCTTTTTTTTTTTGAGGTATTTTGGGTGTTAGAAGTGATTTCCTTGAATCCCAGGAGCAGCAATATGTTGTTGCATTATTTTGGAACTTAGTGGGGAAAAAAGAATCAAAGCAACGGCACTTTTAAAAGGAGGAGGACAGACAAAAGGCAGCGGCCACGTGGTCAGTGAGGGAGAGAAATAAACTATACTGCTAACTAACACAATAGTGAATCTGCACAGTTTCTGCCTTTGCTGTTTGAGTTCAGGTATCTCTGAACATCGGAGTGTGTCTAGGAAAAATTAACGAACAGCAAAATTCACAGCTGATCTTGGGAGGAACTTGTGTGGGAGAGCTCACAGCGCAAGAACAGTTTTTAAGCATAACCTTGCTATAAGTCTACAGTAGTGAGTAGAATCAGTTCTTTCTTGATTTAAAAGGGTCCTAAGGGGCAGCCTTTTCAGACAGAGGGTGGTGCATGTATGGAATGAACTGCCAGAGGAAGTGGTGGAGGCTGGTACAATTACCGTATTTAAAAGGCATCTGGATGGGAATATGGATAGGAAGAGTTTATAGAGATGTGCATCAAGTGCTGGCAAATGGGACTAGATTAGGTTAGGATATCTGGTCAGCATGGATGAGTTGGGCCGAATGGTCTGTTTCTATGCTGTACATGTCTATGATTCTGTGAATAATCAATAAAAATTAACAAGGGCTGAACAGCAGAGCTTACTAAGAAAAAAACAGTTTCCATTTGGCTTAAGACTCAGAGCTAAAGCTAGAGATGAACAGCCTGGAGAAAGTAGGAGATGGGTTTAACTAATAAAGACTCCGCACTCGCCTCTGGTAGTGTAAACTCTGACCAGGCCTCAGCAAAAGTGGGAATAAATGCTGGTCACCTCTTGTTATAACTTTTCCACCTTTCCTAATATGCATAAATTTTCACAGCCAAAGACAAGATTGCATTTGTGTGAAGCTTTTTTCGACGTTTCCCTCTCCTTCCTTTGCACGCTCTTTCTCTGACTGCTGTGTACTTCCTATGTTTCTCAGACGGCCACTCTTTATCTCCACAGTCCTTGCTCCCTGATTCTTTCACAACCCCTCTTCTATGCCACCAATTATCCCCCCCACCCAGTGTGTCATTTGTGTGCCTCCCCCAACTCTTGCCAACTGCACTCTTCCCTGTTCACTCACGTCACACTGCTCCACACTTTTACTGTCCTCACCCATTGTGTCTTGTGGCCCACCTCCTCTTGCCACACCACTTATTTCCCACCTCCTCTCTTTTCTTCCACCACCTCTGTCCCCCCCCCTCCCCCTCTCTATTTCCTTACCCTCTTGCCCAGGTGTTTTGCCCTGAACCTCTTGATTAAGTCTGTCTTCAGGCCTCCAGCTGAGTGAAACTACTTGCTTTGGTGCTGCTTGCTGCTCATTCAATTACCAAACATTTTTCTCCCTCATTTGCTGAGGCTATCAGCAAAGCAAGAGATGAATTGTTTATGATTGGAGATGCGGCTCTTTGTAGAATCCTTCATTTGTATTTTGATATCTCCCCACGTGGGCCAGACAAAGATGTTTGGCAGGCTGGATTCTGGCTCATGGCAGTATATTAGACAAGCCAGAATTAAACAGTAGCTTATATAAAAAAAAACAACCTTTGTTTTTGCTTCATTGAAATGTGTATTACTAACCACATTCATAGTGCAATTATTTATGGTCAACTGTGTTGTAGTAGGCGAAAGAATAAAAGTTGTTGTTTTTGAAATAGAATAAATTGTGTTTCTAGCTTCCTTATGCTATTTCTGATTACTTATGTATGTTCTAGGAATTTACTTTTGGTTGACAAGATAATTATGCTATAGTGCATCATATATTGTGAATTAATTTGAGGAGTGTTCCAATTTTTGAGTAATTAGATTAGATTAGATTAGATTACTTAGTGTGGAAACAGGCCCTTCGGCCCAACAAGTCCACACCGCCCCGCTGAAGCGCAACCCACCCATACCCCTACATTTACCCCTTACCTAACACTACAGGCAATTTAATTATTGCTATGCTAGATAATTCCCTGGTAATATTGCTAAAGGAGTTTAATCTTTACTATCATCCTTCTGTAGTCGTCACCGCGTGAAGATAGCTGGAAGCAAGATGCCTGGAACAATAGTATAATTGCTTTCTACTAAAATGCTTAATTTTTATTGTATAAGACAAATACTGCCGCAGCATAAAAGAGAAGAAGATTCAAAATTGTATGAACTAAGGCACAAAGATGTGAACTTGAATGCCTGTGAAGCTGAATGCTTGTGAAAACAATTTGTACAAAACGCTGATTTAGGTGTTTCTGGCATTTTTCTTTGCTTCTGATGGAGTCTATTTGCAGATTGATCCGTCCACACTTATAATGTTCAAATTGACTCACCCAGCAAGATTGACTCTCCAAGTACTGTACATGCAATAACAGCTCACCTATTCATAAGCACAGAATTGACAAAAATGGGCCTGCTGCTTAGTTATATATAAAATATGTTCAACATTGCTATTTTGGGAGAACAAAACTTACCTTTAACTCATTAAAAAAAAAAGGAAAAATCATTGTAGAGCAAAATCAGCATTTTTTTGAATTTGCTAATTCAAGGTACTTTAATATTCCCAATAACTTAGATCAATGTTAAATCCTGAGTAACATTCAATTGGGTAATATCTCATATTGATATCTCAGTGAGGATTTTGCAAGCAGCAACTAAAAATTGTCTTAGGGATATATTGATACAGGCTTAAAACATGCTCTGTACACTGGCATGGTAGATCTGCATTTTGGAAAGATAAATGCTGCATTTTGGAAAAGTAAATCAGAGCAGGACTTATACACTTAATGGTAAGGTCCCAGGGAGTGTGGCTGAACAAAGAGACCTTGGAGTGCATCTTCGTAGTTCCTTGAAAGTACAGTCGCAGGTAGACAGGATAGTGAAGAAGACATTTGCTACTCTTTCATTTATTGGTCACAGTATTGAGTAAAGGAATTGGGAGGTCATGTTGTGACTGTACAGGACGTTGGTTAGGCCACTTTTTGAATATTGTGTGCAGTTCTGGTCTCCTTCCTAACGGAACGATGTTGTGAAACTTGAAAGGGTTCAGAAAAGATTGACAAGGATGTTGCCAGGGTTGGAGGTTTTGAGCTATAAGGAGAGGCTGAATAGGCTTGAGGCTGTTTTCCCTGGAGCGTCGGAAGCTGAAGGGGTGACCTTATAGAGGTTTATAAAGTCATGAGGGGCATGGATAGGATAAATAGACAAGAGGTACGGGAGTCCACAACTAGAGGGCATAGTTTTAGGGTGAGAGGGGAAAGATATAAAAGAGACCTAAGGTGCAATATTTTCACACAGTGGGTGGTGCATGTATGGAATGAGCTGCCAGAGGAAGTGGTGGAGGCTGGTACAATTGCAGTATTTAAAATGGGTATATGAATAGGAACAATTTGGAAGGATTTGGGCCAAGTGCTGGCAAATGGGACTAGATTAATTTAGGAAATCTGGTCAGCATAAACGAGCTCGACCAAAGGGTCTGTTTCCGTGCTGTACATACAAAAAGAACAAAGACCAGTAACAGGCCATTCGGCCCTCCAAGCCTGAGCCGATCCAAATGTACTGTCTAAACCTGTTAGTCAATTCCTAAGCATCTGTATCCCTCTGCTCCCCACTGACTCATGCATCTGTGCAGATGCATCTTAAATGAACCTACCGTGCCTGCCTCTACCACCTCAGCTGGCAACGCATTCCAGATGCCACCACCCTTTGTGTGAAGTACTTGCCACGTGTATCCTCCTTAAACTTTCCACCTCTCATCTTGAAAGCATGACCTCTCGTTATTGAATCCTTCACCCCTGGTAAAAAGCTTGTCTCTATCCACCCTGTCTATACCCTTCATGATTTTGTACACCTCAATCAGGTCCCCTCTCAATCTCCTTTTTTCTACTGAAAATAAACCTAACCTACTCGACCTCTCTTGATAGCTAGTATGTCCTCATAAACCTTTTCTGCACTCTCTCCAAAGCATCCACATCCTTTTGGTAATGTGGCGACCAGAACTGTACACAGTATTCTCAATGCAGCCGAACCAATGTCTTGTACGGTTTTAACATGACTTGCTAGCTCTTATACTCTATACCCCGTCCGATGAAGGCAAGGATACTATATGCCTTCTTAACCACTCTATTCACCTGTGCAGCAACCTTCAGGATACAATGAACCTGGACTCCCAGATCTCTCTGCCCATCAACTTTTCCCATGGCTCTTCCATTCATTGTATAATTCACTCTAGAATTAGACTTGCCTAAATGCATCTCCCCACATTTGTCTGGATTGAAATCCATCTGCCACTTTTCCGTCCAACTCTCCAATCTATCTATATCCTCTTGTTTCTTTGACAGTCCCTATGCTTTCTGCTACTCCACCAATCTTCGTGTCATCTGCAAACTTGCTTATCATACCAACAGTGCCCTCTTCCAGATCATTTATGTATATTACCAACAACAGTGGCCCCAACACTGACCCCTGTAGAACACCACTGGTCACCTTTCTCCATTTCGAGAAACTCCCTTCAACTATGACTGTCTGTCTCCTGTTGCTCAACCAGTTCTTTATCCACCTAGCTAGAACACCCTGCACACCGTGTGACTTCACTTTCTCCATTAGTCTACCATGGGGAACCTTATCGAACGCCTTACTAAAGTCCACGTATATGACATCAACAGCCCTTCCTTCATCTATCAACTTGGTCACTTCCTCGAAGAACTCTGTGACTCTATCAAATTTTCATCGTGAAGATGCTGACTCGTTCTGGAGTGCGGGTTCTCTATCTCATGGGCGGTACGGTGGCTCAGTAGTTAGCACTGATACCTCACAGCACCAGGGTCCCAGGTTTGATTTCAACCTCAGGCATCTGTCTGTGTGGAGTTTGCACATTCTCCCTGTGTCTGCGTGGGTTTCCTCCCACAATCCAAAGATGTACAGATCAGGTGAATTGGCTGTACTAAATTATCCATAGTGTTCGATACATCAGTCAGAGGATGTCCTGGGTGGGTTACTCTTCGGTGGGTCAGTGTGGACTTGTTGGGCCGAAGGGCCTGTTTCCACACTGTAAGGAATCTAATCTAAGCAAGTCCTCATAAAGGAAAATGCATTGCTTTCATCCTAGTTCGATGGTTTATATTCACCAACAAGTAATTAGACTCTGGGTACAAGTCAACAATTATAAACCATTGGCAGGTAATACTGCTAATTAAATTCTAATGTCCTTTTTAAAAACTTACTTCAACACATTCATCCAGACAAGCCAACAAAATAAATTGCATTGACAAGAGTGGAAGAACTGGAAAGACAGTTCAGCAGTTTTTGTTCTTAGGTAATGTTGCTAATGATCTTTTTGACATTTCTGCTGACTAGTGTCTTGCTTCAGTTGTCCTGCTCTGGTTTCTTTCATTGGTTGGTGAGAAACGCAAGGTGGCTGACATATTTATGAAAAGTCTGTGACTTTTTAGTTAAAAGTCATGGCATGTAACGACTTGCAGGAAAAGTAATCTGGTTTTCTCCAGGTTTGCAGTGAGTTTTGACTACAAAATACAGAAGAGAAAATGAGGTCTGCAGATGCTGGAGATCAGAGATGGAAATGTGTTGCTGGAGAAGCGCAGCAGGTCAGGCAGCATCTAGGGAACAGGAGAATCAACGTTTCGGGCATTAGACCTCCTGAAGAAGGGCTAATGCCCGAAACGTCGATTCTCCTGTTCCCTAGATGCTGCCTGACCTGCTGCGCTTCTCCAGCAACACATTTCCATCTACAAAATACAGAGACCTCCTGAGCTGGGAAAGAATTACGCACTTTTTACATAGAGCATTACAGAGCAGTACAGGCCCTTCAGCCCTCGATGGTATGACAGATTGGCGCAACAATCTGAAGCCCATCTAACCTACACTAATCCATGTTGTCCATATACTTGTCCAATGACGACTTAAATGTACTTAAAGTTGGCGAATCTACTACCGTTGCAGGCAAAGCTTTCCACACCCCTACTACTCTGAGTAAAGAAACTACCTCTGACATCTGTCTTATATCTATCACCCCTCAATTTAAAGCTATACCCCCTCGTGCTCGCCGTCACCATACTTGGAAAAAGGCTCTCCCTATCCACCCTATCTAACCCTCTGATTATCATGGGTATGTCTCTATTAAGTCACCTCTTAATCTTCTTCTCTCTAACGAAAACATCCTCAAGTCCCTCAGCCTTTCCTCATAAGACCTTCCCTCCATACCAAGCAACATCCTAGTAAATCTCCTTTGCACCCTTTCCAAAGCTTCCACATCCTTCTTATAATGCGGTGACCAGAACTGTACACAATACTCCAAGTGCGGCCGTACCAGAGCTTTGTACAGCTGCAGCATAACCTCATGGTTCCAGAACTCAATCCCTCTATTAATAAAAGCTAAAACACTGTATGCCTTCCTAACAACCCTGTCAACCTGGGTGGCAACTTTCAAAGATCTGTGTACATGGACACCGAGATCTCTCTGTTCATCTATACTACCAAGAATATTACCATTAGCCCAGTACGTTGCATTCTGGTTACTCCGACCCAAGTGAATCACCTTGCACTGGTCCGCATTAAACTCCATTTGCCACCTCTCAGTCCAGCTCTGCAGCTTACCTATGTCTCTCTGTAATCTACAACATACTTCGTCACTATCCACAACTCCACCGACCTTAGTGTCGTCTACGAATTTACTAACCCACCCTTCTACGCCCTCATCCAGGTTATTTATAACAATGACAAACAGTGGTGGACCCAACACCGACCCTTGCGGTACACCACTAGTAACTGGACTCCAGGATGAACATTTCCCATCCATCACCACCCTCTGTCTTCTTTCAGCAAGACAATTACTTATCCAAACTGCTATATCTCTCTCAATCCCATTCCTCAGCATTTTGTACAATAGCCTACTGTGGGGAACCTTATCGAACGTCTTGCTGAAATCCATATACACCACATCAACCGGTTTACTCTCATCTACCTGTTTGGTCACCTTCTCAAAGAACTCAATAAGGTTTGTGAGGCACAACCAGCTACTCTCTCTCTAGCTGGTTCCCAGGTTCAAGCTGTTCAGTTATGATTAGATTAGATTACTTACAGTGTGGAAACAGGCCCTTCGGCCCAACAAGTCCACACCGACCCGCCGAAGCGCAACCCACCCATACCCCTACATTTACCCCTTTAACCTAACACTACGGGCAATTTAGCATGGCCAATTCACCTGACCCCGCACATCTTTGGACTGTGGGAGGAAACCGGAACACCCGGCGGAAACCCACGCAGACACGGGGAGAATGTGCAAACTCCACACAGTCAGTCGCTTGAGGCGGGATTTGAACCCGGGTCTCTGGCGCTGTGAGGCAGCAGTGCTAACCACTGTGCCACCGTGCCACCCACATAGTACCACTCACACAGTTCTTGGTAGGTAAAATGGTCTCTATGATTGATAACTGGGCAATAGACCCAGTCAACCTCTTGACAGCAAAAGCTGCATCAGTACGTCCCTGCAGCTCCAAATAGCCCGCAGCTCCAAATTGTCCGTAGCTCTGCGCTTACTGCTTCAAACAGTAGTTTATGTGATGCCTGGCATGGGTGTCAGGCTACTTGCTTTTCAAAACTGCACTTACTCTTTTAAGCACAGTTTTTAATAACACAAAATAAAAAAAAAACACTGGTCCTCACAGTTCTGAAAAGTCCAATGGGTGATCTGCTGGCTTTGCCAAATTCAGAGCATGTGTTTGAAGGGTCAAACAGCTGAGGTGTTTTGAGGTTTATGCGTTCTGTTTAAGGCCTTGGTTTTGTCCCTGTGCTCCTGTAGAAGTCTTTTACTGTATTCCATGCTTTTCTGAATGAGATGAGTTGACGGGGATGTTTGATTTGTTTCGGGGTGCTTTGAAGTTATCCCTAAAGTGTTTCTCTTGTCCTTCTGCTGTATTTGAGTTCCAAATAGAACAGCTGCTTCCGATGTGTGATGTTAGGCATGTGAATGATACGTCCCAGTCAGCAGAGTTGGTTTCAGATGATTAGCTTCTTGATGTTGGGCATGTTGGCTTGGGAGCAAATGCTACTGTTAACTGCATTTCTTATCACTGGATTTAGAGGATCTGTAAGGTACCATTATTGGTACTTTTCAAGTGCTTTCAGGTGTTTGCCATAGGTTATCCAAGTCTCCTAAGTATTTAAATCAAGGAGGGATCATCGCTTCTATAATTTTAGTCTTGTCCTCGAGATCCTGGTCTTTTTTAAAACTTCAGTCAGCCATTGAAACGGTCCATCATGGAATGCCTCTTAAGAGAGAGTTTCAGGACCCAATCAGCAAAAGTGAAAATTTGTAACCCCTGGGAAAAATAAGAAATTTAATGGCACGTTATGTCATTAACATCTGGGAGAAGTTGCTGAGAAATCTGTGGAATCCATCATCTTCACATTTACAATTTGATGTACACAGTGGGATATTTAACCAGATTTTGCTACCCATGTTTACCACATATTAATTCTATTTGAGAGAGTTAAGATGTACATTTATTGTAGATTTGTATTACTGTTCTCACTTGTATAGTAAAGTATTGCTGTTTATTCAAAATGGTTTAATCTTCTGACTTTATTCTCAAGTCCTCAGAATTCACTTTCTGTCTATGATGAAAATTAAGGTACTGGTCTTTAAACAAATTATAGAATAATTTGGATTCATTTGGGACTATAACAGAGGTTTGAGTGAAGTGGTGGAACTCCAGTGGTGTTTTAACCGCATGAACCTCAACTTTGAAAATTGTTCATTTTGATTCATAGCCTTTTGAAAAAGCTGCAAAAATGTGATACTTGATTTACTGTTATTCACTTGTAATTGCAATTAAGTGTGACTCAATCTTACAGATGAAGAAAATCTCTGATTCACTCTCTGTACAATGCTCACTGGTTTCTCAAATTTGCTATGGTTGAGTTATCTTCCTAGAGAAGAAGTCAGGATTTTTTGTTTCTGCACTATCATCTGATCTATATCTTCTTGGAAGTCTACTTATGTTTGTATAGTGTCTTGTGTATGAATAGTTTATCAATAATTGTTGAGGCTTGAAAACATTTTTCCCACTATGTTTTGCAATTTTACTTTGTGACATCTCCAGTGATTTTTATGTACTGTTTAACTTGTCAATTTTGGTTTTGGGAATAAAATAAGTGTCTGTTTTGTTCCTGGTGTAGAATTAAATCAATAATGCATCAGTTGGTAATAGTGGAATCCCAAATTGTAAAATCTATTTGCATTGTTATTTCTGTTAATATGGTAGCATATGCATATAAAAAGAAATCTACTGTACATGTACAAACATCATAGACTTTCTGTCGGTATCTGAAATTCTATACTCAAGTTATTTTCCATGTCATTTTTATACTGTTCACATAGTGGAAATGCATGAAATATCTGAAGTGCTGGGAAAGGTCATGAAACACCTTGCAATAAAATTGGCATTTAATCAATTAAGTTAATATAAGTCAACAGCTTTATGTAATTCTGTCCATTTAAAAGTAAATAATCCAAGAACAGTGACATAAACTTGAATCACAAATTTTGGTTTACTCAGTGTTCCAAAACCAGAGACCATATTACCTGCTGCGAAGAAGTGAAACTTCTGAAAGGTTTATTGTTATTTAAAAGGTAAATTTTATTTGAATTTCTTACAGAAATATTCAAACATATAGGAACTTTCAAAAGCTGTTTGGGGGCAGATGTTCGCAGGTAAAGGGACAGCTGGTAAATGGGAAGCCATCAGAAATGAGTTAGAGAATCCAGAGACAGTACATTCTTGTTACAGTGAAAGGACAGGCTGTTAGGTGGAGGAATGTTGGATAACTTGAGAAATTGAGGGTTTGGTTAAGAAAAAGCAGGAAGCATATCAGGTATAGACAGATTAGACGAGTGAATCCTTAGATCATAAAGGCAGCAGGAGAATGCTTAAGAGGGAAATCAGGAGGGTAAAAAGGGGACATGAGATAGCTTAGGCAGATAGGGTTAAGGAGAATCCAAAGGGTTTTTTTTACAAGTACATTAAGGACAAAAGGGTAACCAGGAAGAGAATAGGGCCCCTCAAAGATCAGCAAGGAAACCTTTGTGTGGAGCCGCAGGGGATGAAGATACTAAATGAGTGCTTTGCATCAGTGTTTACTGTGGCAAAGGACATGGAAGAGATAGAATGTAGGGAAATAAATGGTGACTCTTGAAAAATCTCCATATTACAAAGGAGGAAGTGCTGGATTTCTTGAACCGTGGGTAAATCCCCAGGACCTGATCAGGTGTACCCTCGAACTCTGTGGGTAGTTGGGAAGTGATTGCTGGGCCCCTTACTGAGATATTTGTATCATTGATAGTCACAGGTGAAGTTGGCTAACGTGGTGCCACTATTTAAGAAAAGTGGTAATGACAAGCCAGGGAACTATAGTCCAGTGAGCCTGATGTTGGTGGTGGGCAAGTTGTTGGAAGGAATCCTGAGGGAAAGGATGTACATGTATTTGTAAAGGCAAAAACTGATTAGAGACAGTCAACATGTCTTTATGCGTGGAAAATCATGTCTCAAAAACTTGATTGAGGTTTTTGAAGAGGATTGACGAGGGTAGAGCGGTAGATGTGATCTATATGGACTTCAGTAACATGTTCGACAAGGTACCCCATGGGAGACTGATTAGCAAGGTTAGATCCACGGAATACAGGGAGAACCAGCCATTTGGATACAGAGCTAGCTCAAAGAGTGGATGGGAAGACAGGGTGGTGGTGGAGGTTGCTTTTCGGACTGGAGGCCTGTGACCAGTGGAGTGCCACAAAGATCGTCATTTATGTAAATAATTTGGGTGTGAGCATAAGAGGTATAGTTAGTAAGTTTGCAGATAACACCAAAATTGGAAGTGTAGTGGACAGTGAAGAAGGATACGTCCGATTACAGTGGGATCTTGACCAGATGGGCCAATGGGCTGAGGAGTGCCAGATGGAGTTTAATTTAAATAAATGCGAGGTACTGCATTTTGGGAAAGCAAATCTTAGCAGGACTTATACACTTGTACAAGTGTTGGGAGGTCATGTAGCTGAACAGGGCATTGGTTAGGCTGCTTTTGGAATATTGCGTGCAATTCTGGTCTCTTTCCTATCAGAAGGATGTTGTGAAACGTGAAAAGACTCAGAAATGATTTACATGGATGTCGTCCGGATTGGAGGATTTGAGCTATTGGGGCAGGTTGATTAGGCTGGTGCTGTTTTCCTGGTGTGTCTGAGGCTGAGGGGTGACCTTATAGAGATTTATAAAATTATGAAGGGCCTGAATAGGAATAAATAGACAAAGTCTTTTTTCTGGGGTGGGGGTATCCAGAATTAGAGGGCATGGGTTTAGGGTGAAAGGGGAAAGATACAAGAGAACTAAGGGGCAACCTTTTCATGCAGAGGGTGGTACGTATATGGAATGAGCTGCCAGAGGAAGTGGTGGAGGCTAGTACAGTTGAAACATTTAAAAGGCATCTGGATGGGTATATGAATAGGAAGGGTTTGGAGGGATATGGGCCGGGTGCTGGCAAGTCGGGCGAGATTGGGTTGGGATATCTGGTTGGCATGGACAAGGTGGACTGAAGGATCTGTTTCCGTGCTGTCCATCTCTATGACTCTTTGTAGGAATATGTGCATACACAGTAGTGAGTGTTTCTTTGTTTACTGATAAACTATTACATCTATTCATTTTAACTGCAGAATGTCTGCAATCCCAAAATGGAAAATTTGTCTTTGGACATATCCATTTTGATTATGTGTAGTTAAAATTTAGTGCATGGTCTGGACTGTGCTCTTGTTTGTTATTGTGTTTGGTTCCAAACAAGTTAGAACATATGGCTGTAAAAAATTCAGAGTTTAAATGAAATCATATTTTATTGATTTGTGACATTGACAATTGTCAGCTATTTAAAATAAATCAACTTATTCATTTCAATGTTATTGAGACAAAGTGGTGTGCCTTCGCTTTGGACCTTTGCTTTCCCTGTGATGATGATGCTTCAGTAGTTTTATTTGTACGGAACTGCATCATATTGACCCATTGATGAAATGATAACATAGAACATAGAAAAATACAGTGCAGTACAGGCCCTTCAGCCCTTGTCGGTGTGTTGCCCTTGTATCCTACTCTCAGATCAGACTTACCTATGTACCCTTAATTGTACTATCTTCCATGTGGCTATCCAAGAATCACTTAAATGTCCCTAATGTATCTGACTCTACTCCCACTGCTGGTTGTGCATTCCATGTACCCACCACACACTGTGTAAAGAACCTACTCATGTCATCTCTCTAAACCTTCTTCCAATTACCTTACAATTATGTCCTCCCATGATAGATATTTCTGTCATGGGGAAATATCTCTGGCTATCCATTCTATCTATGCCCCTCAACATCTTGTACACCTCTATCAAGTCACCTCTCATCCTTCTTTGCTCCAACGCGAAAAACCCTAGCTCCCTCAACCTTTCTTCATAAGACCTGCCCTCCAATCCAGGCAGCATCTTCTTGAGTGTCCTCTGCACCCTCTCTAAAGCTTCCATATCCTTCCTATGAGGTGAGCAGAACTGAAAACCATATTCCAAGTGTGATCTAACTAGGGCTTTATTAAGCTGCAGCATAACCTCGTGGCTCTTAAAATCAATTCCCTTTTAATGAAAGGCAACACACCATACATTGCCTTAACAACCCTATCAACTTGGGTGGCAACTTTGAGGGATCTGTGACACAGACCCCAAGATCCCTCTGTTCCTCCACACTGCCAAGAATCCTGCCTTTAACCCTGTTTTCAGCATTCAAATTCAACCTTTCAAAGTGAATGACTTCGCATTTATCCAGATTGAACTCCAACTACCACTTCTCAGCCCAGTTCTGCATCCTGTTAATGTCCCATTGCAACCTCCAACAGCCCTCAATACTATCCACAACTCCACCAACCTTTGTGGCATTGCTGAACTTACTAACCCACCCTTCCTCATTCAAGAGATTTTTAAAAATCACAAAGAGCACAGATCCCTGTGGGACACCACTGGTCACCGAGGTCTCGGCTGAATACTTTCCAGCTACCATTACTATTTGTTTTCTACGGGCCAGCCAATTCTGTATCCAGAGAGACAAATTTCCCTGTATCCCATGCCTCCTTAATTTCTTTTCAGCACATCTTCCTTCCTAACATCAACCTTTTCGAGGATATCAGACTGTATTCAGAAAGGTTAATGTCCCTCTCAGTAGTGAGTACTGAAGTAAAGTATTCATTAAGGACCTCCCCTACTTCCCCTGACTCCAGGCGCAAGTTGCCTCCATTAACCCTGATCGGCCCTACCCTCACTCTGGCCATCCTCTTGTTCCTCACATAAGTGTAGAACACCTTGGGGTTTTCCTTAATCCTACCCACTAAACATATTGTGTTCTCAAGCCAGGATTGCACATGGAGTGATTGCTGCTGTTCTGATAATGCTGCTGCTCTTATTTTACTTGATGACAAGTTTTTGTGTTCCTGTTGAAACAATTGAGTGGCAGTTTCATACATGCTTCAGCCACAGTGTACCAATGAAATGGTTGCAAGATCTGTAAGTTATTGCATACAACTCAAGCAAAAATGATAAAGGTAATGGGAAGATTTTGCATTTTGGTATTTCTGCACACTATTGTCATAATCAGATTGATGAATGCAAAAACTAAAATAAAGTACGCATGTAAGTTAGCTTGCTGAGCTTGAAGGTTTGTTTTCAGATGTTTCATCACCATATTAGGTAACATCATCAGTGAGACTGAGTTTGTGAGAAGATTTGTAGCTCGGGTGCTCGTTGTTGTGGTTCCGTTTCTCCGAGCTGGGAATGTGTGTTGCAGACGTTTCGTCCCCTGTCTAGGTGACATCCTCAGTGCTTGGGAGCCTCCTGTGAAGCGCTTCTGTGATGCTTCCTCCAGCATTTATAGTGATTTGTATCTGCTGCTTCTGGTTGTCAGTTCCAGCTGTCCGCTGCAGTGGCTGGTATATTGGGTCCAGGTCGATGTGCTTATTGATTGAATCTGTGGATGAATGCCATGCCTCTAGGAATTCCCTGGCTGTTCTCTGTTTGGCTTGTCCTATAATAGTAGTGTTGTCCAAGTCAAACCCATGTTGCTTGTCATCTGCGTGTGTGGCTACTAAGGATAGCTGATCGTGTCGTTTCGTGGCTAGTTAGTGTTCATGGATGCGGATCGTTAGCTGTCTTCCTGTTTGTCCTATGTAGTGTTTTGTGCAGTCCTTGCATAGGATTTTGTACACTACATTGGCTCACAGCATGAGCAAAACCAATGTAGGACAACACAAATTCCCAGCTCAGCGAACAGAACCACAACAACAGACTCTCTGAAGCGCTGGTGGTATGTCCCGCCTCTCTCTCTATAGGTCTCGATTTCTTAAGGTGAATAATGTCATTTCCGTTTTTTTCAAGGGAACGTAGATAGTGTCTAAATCAATGTGCTTATTGATAGAGTTCTCGTTAGAATGCCATTCCTGTAAGAATTCTTGTGCGTGTTTTTGTTTCTCCTGTCCTCTGATGTGTGTGTTGTCTCAGTCAAAGTGGTGCCCTTCTTTGTCTGTATGTATAGAAACTAGTGAAAGTGGGTTGTGTCTTTTGGTGGCCCAACTACTCACTACTCACTACTACTTTACAGACAAGTCAAATCCCTTGGCATTATGGTAGCCCACAAACCTACCAATACACTTAAACAGCAACTAATGAACCTATAGAATCCAGTAGATACCACCAGCAAAACTAATGTCATTTCCAAGATACCATGCAAGAACTGTAAGAAAAACTACATCAGACAACTACCAGGATACATGAACACCAACTGGCCACCAAAAGACACAACCCACTATCACTAGTTTCTATACGTGGAGACAAAGAAGGACACCACTTTCACTGGGAGAACACACACTTCCTAGGACAGGTGAAACAAAGACACGCACGAGAATTCTTAGAAGCATGGTATTCTAACCAGAACTCCATCAATAAGCACATTGATTTAGACTGTATCTACATTCCCTTGGAAAAAAAGAACCGGAAATGACATCACCCACCTTAAGAGACCAAGAACTATAAATAGAGAGGCAGTACATACCACCAGGGCTTTAGCAGAGACTCTTACTGATGATGTTACCTAGTATGGTGACGAAATGTCTGAAAACAAACCTTCAACCTCAGCAAGCTTACATATTTATCATCAACCTGAGCTACAAATCTTCTCAAAATCGCTAAAACAATGTACTGCAGATGCTGGAGATCTGAAACAAAGATGGAAATTACTAGAGAAACTCAGCAGCACTTGTGAGCAGAAAGCATACTTAATGTTTAGAGTTTGATGGTTCTTCATCAGTTGTTCAGTCATGTTTGTTTTTGTGCAAAAAATGCTCTTTTGTCCCGTTGAAACTTTTTTGTCACATCTTATTTCCTTCCGTCAGTACAATAATGGTCTTTTTGGAAATTCGTTAAGTTTACTTTTTAACTAAATATTTTGTTTTTGCCCTCACTGCCTGTAACTTTTCTGCTATGTTGAACAGTCAGATCAAATTGGATTGCAGCTCCATGAGCTTTGACATCTGCCATAAATCCGAAACATTAACCATTAAGGAATGCTGTAAAGCGTAATAGAGTTTCCAATCGTAAATTACTTAATCTCTGTAAACTGACTCCACTCTTTAAAGAAATATTTACAGTTGAAGCCTTTAATTTGAGACATATTTTTCAATTTGAACAGTTCATCAAACTGGCAGGGCAACCCTTGTATGGTGTAAGTGGGCCACCTTCTCCCCAGCACCGCCACCTCCCCAAAATTTATCTCTCCACCCTGGAGGCTCTCTGCCTCTATTCCTGATGAAGGGCTTTTGCCCAAAACGTTGATTTTCCTGCTGCCCGACCTGCTGTGCTTTTCCAGCACCACTCTGTAATGTCCAGCATCTGCATTCCTTACTTTTGCCCTGTATAGTGTAAGTGTACATTGCTGAGCTGATAATACATTACAAGACTGAAATTGATCTTCAGCTATTCAGGAGAGTATTTCTGAACTGTTGTATTATATTTATGCTAACTGAATTCCTTTCCAGATGATGCAGTTATTTACAAACTTTGCTCCAATCTCATCAGTACTAACTATTAAGCTCTGGCATTGATGCCTGCGCATTCCAAACTCATCTTAGTCGAGTTTGCTTTTCACTCATATCTGATTCCATCTATATCTGAGGTACTGTTTATTCCGCTGCTGTTATCTCTCCTATTCTTTTGAGCCTCTCTTATCTCCTCTGTATTTTATCCTAATGCCCTTATTCATGCACAATGCCATATTATTAATAAAAGGGCTAAGCTTTTAACTGTCACAAAACGACAAAATAAGTGATTGTCGGCTTGATCATTCTTAGTAGTTTGAAGATGTCCCCTGCATTCAATATTTGAATTTCCTCTGCATTCGCAGCCTTTTTGGAGAGTGTGTTTTGAAATCCCTGAATCTCCTCTATAGTTGAAGAAATATGTAAAGCTAGTGGCAAGCATTTAGAATAGCAACTTTCCAACCCTATTCAACAGCTGCACCAAGTGTGCTAAAGTGGTGGAAATAGATGAAGGATATTTTGCTGAGAGTAGTTTTGGTGTTATCCAAAGAAAGGTGTACTGGCATTGGAGACAGTCCAGAGAAGGTTCACTAGGCTAATACCAGATATGGAGGGACTGTCTTATGAGGAGAGTTCAAGAAAATTGGAACTGTGCTGATTTTAACATAAAAGAATGAGGTGACTTTATTGAAATGTCCACAATTCTTAGAGGACTTGAGAGGGTAGACACGGAAGGTCATTTTTCTCTTCTGCAAGAATCTAGGGCGAGTGGGCATTATCTCAGAATAAGTAGTTGCATTATTTAAGACAAATGAGGAGGATTTTTTTTTCCCAAGGGTAGTGAATCAATGGAAATCTTTACTGTAGAGGGCTGTTCACCTTCACAGCTGAAATTTTTGTTTGCTGTTCATCAGAGGCACTATTTTGTAATTAACTTCCTGCATTTATTCACACTAGCTAGGTAGAACCACCTTTTCTCACAGGATTTTTCTGCCAGCAATAAATTTTGCTGTTATTAGTACACATATTATTGTAAAGGTATCGGTGTACTTTGGTAATATAACTTTTATTGTGCATGACTATTTTTTGATTAGCTTTTGCATGATATCACTACTTCTGGTAAGTGCAATTCCAAAATGTATGGATGGAATTTTACAAATATATCTGGAACATGTGCCAAAGTGATTTCTCTCTCAGTTGCTCAGGGTGATCAGGAGAAACACTATGGGTGGAATTTTACTAGCCTAAGAGTGGTGGCAATGGCAAGAAAGTTGGGAATAATGGCAAGAATGGACAATTCTGATTTGCGACATTAAAAAAAAGTTTGTTATTTTCCCTTTATGGTTTAAACAGAGTTCTGAATCTTGCTCATGAGTCACAACTGTCTTAATTTCATATATTTGCATCTCATTGGTAGATATTCTAGTTTAATTTCTATGTAATGCTCCATTTCCCCCCCCTCCTGAGAAACTGAATTGCTCCCATTCCAATGAAAGTCAGAGTGGCTACTTTGAACAGCCACTACTTACATCTCTGGGATTCCATTTTGATGTCCCTTCACTAACATGTCTTTGACTGCTTTGTTGGCAACACTTCAGCCACCGATGTAAGCAACAAACTAACAGCCTCGCCACATTACCATGGATCAGCTCTGACAAACTCCAGCCTTTCAGGACTTCACTTTGGAACTCAGGGACATCATTGACTTCCATGATCGTCCCAAGTTGCTTTGTACTGTTGGGGCCACAGCTTGCATCTCCACATGATGCATCTTATCTTTGTTAGCTTCATTTTTTTAGTGCGCACTTCCTTGCCACCCCTGTGGATTACATAGCTTTTTGTTCACAGAACAAGAGGGGTTATGGTTGTGAGGGATGAGTTGAGTGTGGAGATGCTGCATCCAGTTGTGAAGTTGGTAGTCCATGAATGTTGGTGAGGTTATATGATGGCTTCATTCCATTAATTGTGAGATAGTCAAGAGAAAATGGTAGCACATACACTTGAGGGGTACAGAATATGATCCTGGAGACAGCGCTGACATGGGCCCCAATCTATCAAAGATTCCTCAAGGTCGACAGAACAAAACGGGTTCTTTGGCCTATCAAATCTGCACCAGTCATAAACTAGCACCTAACTATTCTGCTGTCATTTTCCAACACATCCTTACATGCCTTGGTGCCTCAAGTGCACATCTCAATATTTCTTAAATGTTGTGAGGGTTTCTGCCTCAACCCTTGTAGGCAGTGAGTTCCAGATTTCTGGTTTGTTGCATTGGCCTTCTCCCCATCGACCAGCACCTCCAAGTCTTGATCAAGCAAGTGGGACACCAGCTTCCCTTTGAGACATTTTGATTTCTTAAGAGGATAATGTGTGAGGTTGTCCTGGTTTGTAGCATCTGAAGTGGTTTGCAGCTGGGCTTTAAGTATGTTTTCAGTGTTTGTATGCCACATGGTTGAACAAGAATGATACCAAAGAAGCAAGTTACATAGTGTGAGAAGAGTCACTGTGAACCATGACAGGACACCAACCATCAAAATCCCTGAAAACAAAATTCAGCAAAGAAAATGGGAAAATTCAGCCCCTGAAAAAATTACTTGCTATGGTGACTAGCCCAAAAATAAAGCTTGTTTGCATGTTGCATTTGGACGTGAGTGGGGGAGCACTTCAGCTTATCCACTGATTCTTCTAGAATTTGTTGCATTGCAAATACAGTTTTAAATATAGATGTGTGGTGTAGTTGTGGATCCATTATCAATGAACTTTGTTTCTCATTCAAAATAAGATAAGAGCACGACTATATGCAATAAAATCTTTCCAACAGGGGGAGGATGATCATGCTCTGAAATTGTTAAAGTCAGTGTTAATTTCTAAAGTCTGAGAGGTTCTAGGCGGAAGATAAGTTGTTCTTCCTCCAACTTGCATGGAGCCTCATTGGACCACTGCATCAATCTTGAGACAGAAATATTGGCATGGGAATATGGCAGTGTGTTGAAGTGGCAGGCAATCGGGAGCTCGGTAATTTTTACAAACCAAACACAGTTGTTCAGCAAAGCAGTCACCGGTCTGTGCTTCATCTCCTCAATGGCGAGTATACCATATTGTGAGCAGGAGAAAGTGAGGTCTGCAGATGCTGGAGATCAAAGTTGAAACTTTATTGCTGGAACAGCACAGCAGGTCAGGCAGCATCCAGGGAACAGGAGATTCGACGTTTCGGGCACAGGCCCTTCTTCAGGAATGAGCAGAGAGTGTTCAGCAGGAGAAGATAAAAGGTAGGGAGGAGGGACTTGGAGGAGGGGAGTTGGAAATGTGATAGGTGGAAAGAGGTCAAGGTGAGGGTGATAGGTCGGAGTAGGGTGGAGGCGGAGAGGTCAAGAACAAGACTGCAGGTCAGGAAGGCGGTGCCGGGCTGGAAGGATCCGGCTGAGACAAGGTGGGGGGAGGGGGGATGAAGAAACTGGTGAAGTCCAAGTTCATCCCCTGTGGTTGGAGGGTTCCCAGTCGGAAGATAAGTCGCTCCTCCTCCGACCGTCGGGTTGTTGTGGTTTGGCGGTGGATGAGTCCAATGACCTGCATATCCTCGGTGGAGTGGGAGGGGAAGGGGGAGGGGCATTTCAACTCCCCCTCCCACTCCACCGAGGATATGCAGGTCATTGGACTCATCCACCGCCAAACCACAACAACGCGACGGTCGGAGGAGGAGCGTCTTATCTTCCGTCTGGGAACCCTCCCACCGCCGGGGGTGAACTTGGACTTCACCAGTTTCTTCATCCCCCTCCCCCCCCCTTGTCTCAGCTGGATCCTTCCGGCCCGGCACCGCCTTCCTGTCCTGCAGTCTTCTTCTTGTCCTCTCCGCCTCCACCCTACTCCGACCTATCACCCTCGCCTTGACCTCTTTCCACCTATCACATTTCCAACTCCCCTCCTCCAAGTCCCTCCTCCCTACCTTTTATCTTCTCCTGCTGAACACTCTCTGCTCATTCCTGAAGAAGGGCCTGTGCCCGAAACGTCGAATCTCCTGTTCCCTGGATGCTGCCTGACCTGCTGTGCTGTTCCAGCAATAAAGTTTCATATTGTGAGCAGTGAATGCTGTAGATTGGATTGCATGACATGCAGGTAAATTCTTTCTTCACCTGGAAATTTTGTCTGGGGGCTTGGAGAGGAAGGAGGTAAATGGGTAGGTCTTGCCCTTTCTAAGATTGTATGGGAAGATGTCCTGGCGATTTGGAATGGTGATGCAGCTCTTATGGCTAAAGGAGTTGAAGGGCATGGGAAGAAAATAGTATCCTGTTTGTGAATTGGATGATCAGCTGTGATCGTATTGAATGGCAGAGTAAGCTCAAAGGACAGAATGCCCTACTTTTCCTCCTGTTTTCTGTTTCTATCTATCCTGCTTGTCACCTCAAAGACTTCTAGTAAATTTATTAAGCTTGATTTTCCATTTCATGAAGCTATGCTGACTCTGCTTAATCATATTTTATATTTATAAATGCTCTGCTATTATATCCTTTGTAATTAGCACTTGATCAGATGGGCCAATGGGCTGAGAAGTGGTGGATGACATTTAATTTAGATAAACGTGAGGTGCTGCATTTTGGAAAGGCAAATCAGGGCAGGACTTATGCATTAATGGTAAAAAAAAGAGTTTGGAGTGCAAGTTCATAGCTCCTGGAAAGTGGAGTCGTAGGTAGATAAGATAGTGAAGGAGGAGTTTAGAATGCTTGTTTTCATTGGTCAGTGATTGAGTATAGGAGTTGGGAGGTCATGTTGCAGCTATACAGGACTTTTTGGTTTGTCCACTATTAGAATACTGCATGCAGTTCTAGACTCCCTGCTTTGGGAAGGATGTTGTGAAACTTGAAAGGGTTCAGAAAAGACTTAGAAGAATGTTGCCAGTGCTGGAAGGTTTGGGCCATACCGAGAGACTGAATAGACTGGGGCTATTTTCCCTGGAGCGTTGGAGACTGAGGGTTGACCTTATAGAGGTTTATAAAATCATGAGGGTCATGGATAGTGTAAATAGACAAAGTCTTTTTCCTGGGATGGGGGGGGGGGGGTCCAAAACTAGAGGGCATAGATTTAAGCTGAGAGAGAAAAGATTCAAAAGGGATCTAAGGGGCAACGTTTTCACACAAAGTGGGGCGCACTAACGGAATGAGCTACCAGAGAAAGTGAGGGAGACTGGTACAATTACAACATTTAAGGCATCTGAATGGGTGTATGATTAAGAACGGGTTGGAGGGATATAGGCTAAATGCTGGCAAATGGGACTAGATTAATTTAGGATATCTGGTTGGCATGGACAAGTTGGACTGAAGGGTCTGTTCCGTGCCATATATCTTTGACTTTGACTCCATTTTCCAATAACAGCCATTAAATCTAACTGGCTTGTAGTTGCTTGTTTCTTTTTGTTTCCTTCCATTTTTAAACAGTTTTCCAGTCCTCTGGGACTTTCCCACATTTAAATGATTGTTGGAAGGTTGTGACTGGTGTATTAATTATCTATGAAGCTAACATTCTTGGATGCATCCCATCAAGCTCTTGATGCAGTGGTGGTAGTTTTTTCACATTGCCTCAGCTGTTTGAAGAGTTCTGATTAGAAAGACCGCTATTTGTTGAATGTAAGAGTTCTTGGTATATAATCCTCCTGGCATTACTATTGCACTCTGGGGTTATGATGTCTAATTTTGTTTAATTACTAAATCTTGGTCAGGTTTGGCAGTTATCTGAATAAGATATTAAATAGTTCAGCACTAAAAACATTAAATTGGAATCCTGAAAAATAATTTGTTTTTAGCTTTTATCAATCATCATTTCAAATTAGCTCTAGCAGAGTTCCACTAATTATATAAATAATAATTATATAACTAATTATATAAAGAATAAAAATAGTTTAGTAAATTCTAACACGTTAACAGAGGTAAATGATCAGGGCTCAAGTGCTGGCAAATGGGGAAGCTTGTGTTAATAATTTATTTATGGTTTGATAGATCAATGCTCACCAGCCATTCAGAAATACAATACCTATGATGTGAAGTTCCACCTTGTCAAATTTTGTCAGTAATAATTGAATAGTTGAAGTGTTATGATTACATTCTTGACAAATTACTGGAAACTGCAATATTTGGTGTTGCATCATTCTGCTTTTGTTCTGTAACCAGAACTGCTGCGACTTCATTCTTTTCTTGGTTCTGACATGAAAGTGACTGATAAAGGGTAGAATATTCATGTAGTTTGCATTCAGTAGAAATACACAAAGCATACTGAATAAACATAATGTGTGCCAAAGCTCAGCAGAAAAAAGTAGCACAGTGTAATATAAGAGAATCAATGTCTGACCATCTGATTGAGGTGGAAGATGGAAAATACACTTTAGTTTAAGATCTGAGATTTTAACTAAAACTATATGTACCTGCATAAATACAGACCAGTTATTTACATTGTTAATAATATAGATGGTATATAAGAAAATAATTAATTGTGAAACTGAGATTCGTCAGATCAATGGAACATAACTTGTGGAGCATAAACTCCAGCACGCATGTTTTTGGCTGAATAGCTGGTTACTGTGCTTTGTTTTGCTTAGTTGTATATAATTTAACTACTGTGATATAATACAGTACACTAGCTCCAGTTTGATACGTTTATAGTTTCCTAATAATAATTACATTGTCTGATATGTTCTGAGCCATTCATACTAAGATTCGTTTCACTCTGGTTAGTTGTTCTCAAACACTTGAGTGTACCACCACAGGTTGAGGAACTTACAGATACAGGTTGCAAGTTTCGTCACCACACTAAGTAACATCATCAGTGTGCCTCTGGTGAAGCGCTGGTGTTACGTCCTGCTTTCTATTTGTGTGTCTTGGTCTCTTAAGGTGAGTGATATCAGTTCTGGTTCTTTTTCTCAGAGGATGGTAGATGAGGTCTCAATCGATGTGTTTATTGATGGCGTTCCAGTTAGAATGCCAGGACTCTAGGAGTTCCCATTCGTGTCTCTGTTTGGCCTGTCCGAGGATGGCTGTGTTGTCCCAGTTGAAGTGGTGTCTTCCTTCGTCTGTATGTAAGGATATGATTGATAGTGGGTCATGTCATTTGGTGGCTATTTGGGGTTCATGTATCCTAGTGGCTAGTTTTCTGCCTGTCTGATGTAGTGTTTGTTATAGTCCTTGCATGGTATATTGTAAATGACATTCATGTTGCTGGTTGTTTGAACAGGGTCCTTTAGAACATAAGAACATAAGAATTAGGAGCAGGGGTAGGTCGCCCAGCTCTTCGAGCCTGCTCCGCCACTCAATAAGATCATGGCTAATCTTTTCGTGGACTCAGCTCCACTTACCCATGTCTTCGCCATATCCTTTTATTTTTCAAAAAAGTATCTACCTTAGCTTTAAAAGTTATTACTGAAGTAGTGTCAACTACTTCCCTGGGCAAGGAATTCCATTGATTAACAACTCTCTTGGTGAAGAAGTTCCTTCTTAGTTCAGTTCTAAACCTACTTCCTCTAATCTTGAGGCCATGCCCTTTCGTCCTAGTTTCACCTACCAGTGGAAGCATCGTATACATTTGTATTTTATCGATTCACTTCATAATTTTATATGTTTCTATAAGATCCCCCCTCATTCTTCTGAATTCCAATGAATGTAATCCCAATCTACTCAGCATCTCCTCATAAGCCAACCCCCTCAACACCGGAATCTCCCTCGAGAATCTCCTCTGCACCCCCTCCAGTGGCAGTGCATACCTTCTGAAGTTAGGAGACCAAATCTGCACACACTACCCCAGGTGTGGCTTCACCAGCACCTTGTACAGCTGTAACATTACCTCTGCTTTTAAACTCAGCCCCTTTAGCAATGAAGGACAAAATTCAATTTCCCTTCCTAATTACTTGTTGTACCTGCAGACCCACCTTCTGTGATTCATGCACAAGGACACTCCGGTCCCTCTGCAAATCAGCATGCTGCAACGTTTTACCATTCAAATAATCTAACCAAAATGTATGACTTCACATTTACTAACATTGTATTCCATCTGCCAGACCTTTGCCCACTCACTCAATGTATCTATGTTCCTCTGCAAAGTTTCATAGTCCTCTGCACGCTTGCATCTTAGCGTCATCGGCAAATTTGACACCGTATACGTGGTCCCCAACTCCAAATCGTCTATATAAGTTGTGAATAACTGTGGTCCTAACACAGATCCCTGAGGCACACCACTAGTCATTGATTGCCAGCCAGAATAGCACTCCTTTATCCCCACTCTTTGGTTCCTGTCCATCAACCAATCCTCTATCCATGGTAATACTCTACCCCTAACACCATGCATCCTTACCTTTTGCAGCAGCCTTATGTGCGGCACCTTGTCAAAGGCCTTTTGGAAATCTAAGTACACTACGTCCACTGGGTCTCTGTTGTCCACCTTGTTTGAAGTATCTTCAAAGAATTCCAAAGGATTTGTCAAGCATGACCTACCCTTCCTGAACCCACATTGCGTCTGTGCAATGGAACAATTTCTTTCTAGATGCCCTGCTATTTCTTCCTTGACAATAGACTCTAGCATCTTCCCCACTACAGGGGTTAAGCTCACTGGTCTATAATTCCCCTATCTTTTGTCTACTTCCCTTTTTAAATAGTGGCATCATATTTGCTATTTTCCAATCTGCTGGGACTGCCCCAGAATCCAACGAATTTTGGAAAATTACCACCAGAGCACCTGCTATTTCTCTCGCCATCTCTTTTAGTAGCGGGATGTATTCCATCAGGGCTAGGAGACTTATCTTTGCTCCATTAGCTTACCCAACATGAACTCTTCCGTAATAATAATTGCTTCCAGGTCCACACCACCTTCGTCTCTTCGTCACTTACTGGCACGTTATTAGTATCCTCCACTGTGAAGACCGATGCAAAGTACATGTTCAGTGCCTCAGCCGTTTCATCACATCCCATAATTAACTGCCCATTCTCATCCTCTAAAGGACCAACATTTACTTCAGCCACTCTTTTTGTTTTATATATTTATGGAAACTTTTGCTATCTGACTTTATATTCTGTGCTAGTTTTTTTTTCTCATACTCTATCTTACTTTTCTTTATAAGTCTTTTTGCAGCTTTCTGTTGACCTTTAAAGGTTTCCCAATCTTCTAGATTCCTGCTGTTCTTGGCCACTTCGAATGCCTTCTCTTTCACTTTGATAGCCTGCCTTATTTCCTTAGACACTCATGTCAGATTACCCCTCCTCTTGCAGTTCTTCCTTCCCACTAGAATATGTTTTGGCTGAGCACTTTGAAAAATTTCTTTGAAGATCCTCCGCTGCTCGTCAACTGTCGCACCATGAGGTCTTGGTTTCCAGTCTACTTTAGCCAGGTCCTCCCTCATTCTATCATAGTCCCCCTTATTCAAGCACAGGATGCTGGTATTGGATTTTAACTTCGCACTATCCAGCTGTATTTTAAATTCTATCATACTTGATCACTCCTTCCAAGAGGACCCCTGACTGTGAGGTCAATAATTATCCCTGTCTCTTCACATCGGACCAGATCTAGGATAGCTTGCTCCCTCATCTGTTCCATTGCATGCTTTTCAAGAAAACAATCACGGATACACTCAACGAAACCCTCCTCAAGGCTACCCTGACCGAGCTGGTTTGACCAATCTACATGCAGATTAAAATCCCTTATGATAAATTTTTGCAGGCATTAATTATTTCCTTGTTTATTGCCCATCACGATGTGATGTTATTATTTGGTGGCCTGTAGACTATGACCATCAGTGACCTTTTCTTCTTGGAATTCCTAATTTCCACCCAAATGGATTCAACCTCATGCTCCACAGAATGTTTCCCATCTCTCAGCACCGCCCTGATGTTGTCATTGAATATTAGAGCTACACCAACTCCCTTGCATTCCTGTCTGTCCTGAGAAATCAGTGGACTGTGTTTACTGGATACCCATTCTTCTTGAGTACACTGAATAGGTATTTTTCTTCTGCTGTTTGTGGTTCCTGGGTGCTGCAGTATGTTGTGGCCAGTTGAAATTCTGTTTTTTAGCAGAAGCAGTAACGCAGAGACTCGAACAAACAGCCCTCTCAACAATCTCACCACACCCAACATATCTAAATTTTCCTGACTGACTGTAATTGGTTTTTGCTAATCTTTTCCTTTTTACATACCTAAAGGTGTTTTTATAGTCCATTTTATGATCTTTGCTCAGTCACTTTCATGTTTTATTTCCCTGTTTTTAAGTATTTTGGTCCTTTTTTGAATTTTAATTCTAAGGCTCACTATTTTTGACTGTCAACATTGTAAGCATAGTGTTTTGATCTCAGACAATCATCTAACACTGTTGATGTAATCTTCTATCCCATTCTCTGTCCTTTGATTTGTATAACATTCCCCCGAATGCTTTGGTACTATTAATCTCTGCCTTTTGTTAGCAAGTTCCAATTTCTCATGCTGTCTGCATAAAATAGTTTTTGGATTCTGTCACAAATGGAGATATTTCCTTTGCTCAAGATAACTAGTTCATAATCTAGGAAAACTTATAAATGTTATCAACTATCTTTCTCTTTCCTCGAGAAAAGAGTCCTGACCTGTTTAATAATTTTTAATGTTTCTGGTTATAGAGTCATAGAGATGTACAGCACGGTCATCCTTGAAATCTTTCCTGCAACTTCTCCAGAGTTTTTATATCCTTTTTATAATATACTGCTTAGATTTGTGTTCAGTACTGCAAATGCAGTTTAATCAAAGTTATATAACTTTTATTTATACAGTGGCTTTAATGTAATAAAATGAGCCGGGGCTTCACGGCAGTGCTATAAAACAAAGTTTGGTAGACTGATTTTAAGGGTCAGGATCTGGTCAAAGAGGTTTTATGGAATGTCTTTAAAGGATAAAAGAGAGTTAAAGAGATGGCCATGTTTAAAGAAGGAATTTTAGAGTTTAGGGCTATTGCAGATGAAGGTATAGCCATCAAAAGAAAATTAAAATTGAGGATGCTCTTACGTAAGAATTAGAGTACAGCTACAATGGAACGTTGGAGGAAATTACCCAGATAGAGAGGATAAGGCCATTGGAGGAATTTGAAAAAAAATTATATTGAGGCATGGATTAACGAGGAAGCAGTATTTTTCAGTAACAACAAGGTTGAGTGAGTTTTGATGGGTGTAAGGTTATGGGCTGCAGAACTTTGGATGACCTAGTGCTTTGTCTGCTTACTATGGGTTTGATAGCTTGCACTGTTATTTTTGTTTTTTTAGGTTATTTCAAGTACAGTAAACCTTTTTTTCCAGGATGAGTTCTTAAGCTCTAATTAAAAAAAAAACTGTTTAAGTTCCCCTACTGACTCAGTTCACTGTCTATTGTTGAGGTAAAAATAATGACTGCAGATGCTGGAAACCAGATTCTGGATTAGTGGTGCTGAAAGAGCACAGCAGTTCAGGCAGCATCCAAGGAGCTTCGAAATTGACGTTTCGGGCAAAAGCCCTTCTGGCAGTGTACTATACAGATCTGGAAAATCAGTTCCCGATGTGGTATTAGCTGGGGTGGAGCTTACCACTGGACACTTTCTGATCAACTTGTTCAGAGATGTAATGATATACCACTGGAGCAGGTCGGACTTCACCTCAGGCCTCCTGGCTTACTACTTCTAAACTATTTTGAACATGGAAGGGGAGAAAATGAAACCAATTTTTCTGCTCATTATTGCTTTACATAACCTGAGGGCAATGTGTATTTGTTGTGATTATTTTGGCTTGCACTTAAGGGATGGCCACTCAGTTGAGATCATAGAACTATAGAGTCTCGACAGTGTGGAAGCAAGCCACATCCACATGAACCCTCTGAAGAGCATGCTACCCAGACCCACCCCCTATCCTATCCCTGTGACCCTGCATTCCCCATGGCTAATCGACTTAACCTACACCTTCCTGTACCCTATGGGTAATTTAGCATGGCCAGTCCACCTAACCTGCACTTCGTTGGACTGTTGGAGGAAATCTGAGCACCAGAGGAAACTCACGCAAACAAGGGGAGAATGTGCAAACTCTGCATAGTCACCCAAGAGTGAAATTGAACTGGGGTCCTTCCCACTGTGAGGCAGCAATACTAACCACTGAGCCACCATACTGCCCTTATGTTACAGTTGGAATATAATTGAGTTGGTTACTGGCTTTTGGAAAGTAAAGAGGAATAATTTAATAGACATGTAACAAGTTGAAACTGTACACATTTGTGGAGTTTTTCTGGCAGTCTGGAATTATGTTCCTCAGTCGGAAGTGTGAATTATCACAAATTTTACAGTTTTCTGCTGTATGCAGTATACATTTTATCTTGTGGTTAAAACCTTTAAGATTCACTCTGACTTTATAGTGTAGCAATGGAAGTTGATCCAAATATGGTTAACATCTTTAATGAGCTCGACCTATGCTAAAGTAGATTAATACATTGCATATAATAGTACAATTACATCTCACTTCCACACATGATTCATCGTTTCAGTTACTGAGAAGCTGGAAAAAACACACCAGGTCAAACAGCATTAGAGGAGAAGGGGAATCGTTTGGCTTATCAAAGAGCATCCCAACCAGACCCAGTTCCCCACACTAACCCCCAACTCCTAATTTACCATGGCCAGTCTACCTAGCCTGCACATCATGGGGCAATTTGGCATGCCAATCCACCTAACCTGCATGTTTTTGGACTGGGGAGGAAACCGAAGCACCCAACGGAAGCCCTCACAAACATGGAAAGAATATGCAAACTCCACACAGACAGTGACCCAAGGCTAGAATAAAATTGGAGTCTTTGGTGCTGTAAGGCATCAGTGCTAACCACTGTGCCAATGTGTTGCCTGAAACAACTCCAGCAGAGCTGTTGAATTATAGTTTCAATAAAGATCAAGATACGTGGTACTAATCAAGATAAAGGAACCAGCTTGATTGACTTCCCAGCCGTCACCTTCAGTATTCACATCTTTCACTACTGATGCACTCTGCAGTGACTCATTAAGGCTTTCAGTGACATTTTCCAAATTCATAACAGCTTCCATCGAAAAGGACAAAGGCAAGCAGATGCATGGGGGTCGAGTGTGTGGTGCTGGAAAATCATAGCAGGTCAGGCAGCATCCGAAGTGCAGGCAAATTGACATTTTGGGCATAAGCCCGTCAGGAATGAAGCTTGTGGGCCTGGGGGCTGAGAGATAAATGGGAGGGGGATGGGATTGGGGGAAGGTAGCTGAGAATGCGATAGGTGAATGAAGTTGGGGGAGAAGGTGATAGGGTCAGAGAGGAGGGTGGAGTAGATAGGTGGGAAAGGTGAAGGATCGGTCAAGAGGGTGGTGCTGAGTTGCGGCTTGGAACTGAGATATTGTGGGGGAAGGGAAAAAGAGGAAACTGGTGAAATCCATATTGATCCCTTGTGGTTGTAGGGTCCCAAGGCGGAATGTGAGTGTTTTTTTCCTCCAGGCGCTGAGCAATAAGGGTAATCGGTGCACCGACCTCAACATCGCTGAAGACAGGTGCCAATTCACAGACACCTCCTACTGCCCCCTTGACCACGATCTCACCACCCATCACCAAACCATCATCTCCCAGACCATCCACAATCTCACCATCTCTGGGGATCTTGCATCCATAGTCTCCAACATCATCATCCATGAGTCCGATTCTACCTCCCAAACATTCACAAACCTGACTCCCCTGGTCGACCCATTGTCTCAGCCTGCTCCTGTCCCACTGAACTCCTCTCTGCATACCTTGACACTGTCCTGTCCCCCTTCGTCCAGAGACTCCCCACCTCCATTCGGGACACCACCCAAGCCCCTCACCTCCTTCAAGACTTTTTTTTTTCCCCTGGCCCCTAATGCCTCACCTTAATCATGGACATCCAATCCCTCTACACATCTGTCCACCATGACAAAGGCCTCCAAACCCTTCGTTTCTTCCTCTCACACCGTCCCAACCAGTACTCTTCCACTGACACCCTCATCTGCTTGGCTGAACTGGTCCTCACCCTTAACAACGTCTTCCAATCCTCCCACTTACTCCAAACCAAAGGGGTAGCCATGCGCAGCTGCATGGGACCCAGCTATGCCTGCCTGTTTGTCGGGTATGTGGAACAGTCCATCTTTTGCAGCTATATCGGCATCCCCCCCCCCACCCCCCATTCCTCTGCTATATAGATGACTATATTGGTGCTATCTCATGAGGAATTTGAACAGTTCAACAACATCTTTCACCTTAACCCTAAGTTCATCTGGACTATCTGAGACACCCCCCTTCCTTTCCTGAACCTCCTCCATCTCTGGTGACCGACTAACCACAGACATCTACTACAAGTCCACCGACTCCCACAGCAACCTAAACTACACCACCTCGCACCCTACCTCCTCAAAATTGCCAACCCTTATTCCCAATTCCTTCGCTTCTGCTGCATCTGTTCCCAGGTAGACCAATTCCACCTCACAAAATCCCAGAGGGCCTCCTTCTTCCAAGATTGCAACTTCCCTTCCCATGTGGTCGATGGTGCCCTCCAGCACATCTCCTCCATTTCCCGCACCTCTGACCTTCCATCGGGAGGGATGGGGTCAAGGACAAAACGCTCCTGTCCTCACCTTCCACCCACCAACCTCCGTATACATCGCATATCGCGTCATCTTCCACCACCTTCCAAACGGCCCACCACCAGAGAGAGAGTTCCCTCCCTACCCCTATCAGCATTCTGGAGAGACCATTCTCTCTGTGACTCACTTGTTAGATCTACGCCCCTACCAGCCCACGCCCCACTCCTGGCACCTTGCCCTGCCTCTGGAGGAAGTGCAAAACCTGCACCCACATCTCCCCCCACCTCTGTCCAAGGCCCCAAAGGACCCTTCCACTTCCAACAGAAATTTATCTGTACCTCCCCAGTGTCACCTACTTGTTGCACCTGATGTGGACTCCTCTACATCAGGGAGACAGGACGCCAATTTGCGGAACGTTTCAGACAACATCCCTGGGACATCCCTGCCTCATTCTGCCTTGGGACCCAGCAACCACACAGGATCGGTGTGGATTTCATCAGTTTCCTTGTGCCCCCCCATTATCCCAGTCCCAAGCCTCTAACTTGGCACTGTCCTCTGGATCTGTTCTTCACCTTTCCCATTTTTCCCTTCCACTGTCCTGTCTGACCTATTGCCTTCTCCCCCCTTACGTCTATGTATTGCATTATCAGCTACCTTCCCCACCCTATCCCCCTCCCATTTATCTCTCAGCCTCCCGGCCCACAAGCCTCATTGCTGATGAAGGCCTCTTACCTGAAACGTCAATTCTTCTGCTCCTAAGATGCTGCCTGACCTGCTGTGTTTTTCTAGCACCACACTGGTCTCCAGTGTCTACGGTTCTCACTTTCTCCAAGCAGATGCATGGGAACACTACTGCCAGAAAGTTTCAGCCTATTTTGACTTGGAATTATATCATTGTGCCCTCATTGTCATGGGGTCAAAATCCTGGAAATCCTTTCTGAACACCATGGTGTAGAGGTGCCAATGTTGGACTGGGTTAGACAGTGTCAAAAATCACATGACACCAAGTTATAATCCAACAGGATTATTTGAAAGTGCAAGCTTGTGGAGTCTCACTCCTCCAGGTGCTAGTGAAGGAGGAGTGAGGCTCTGAAATCTTGTGTTTTCAAATAAATCTGTTGAACTGTAACCTGGTGTCATGTGATTTTTGACCTTAGTAGTATGATTAGTGTACCTACACCACACAGGCTGCAGTTCACCATTACTTTCTTAAGGATATTTAAGGATGGGCCTGAAATGCTGACCTCGTTAATGACACCTACAAATCATGAATGAATTTTTTAAAAAAACATTGGTTCTCAAGAAGAGAGGGGAATAACTGTATCAGATTTATAGAGACATGGGACAAAGTTATTTGTATCCTGTTTCAGTTGAAATTGTGATTATAATATAAAAAGCAAGCAACCTTCCCAACACACAGTTTCAGTTCATTTTGTCCATTGTTTCATTTTTTTTATTGTTAGTTCATTCAGATGATGGTCAGATGATTTCTCATTTGATGACTTGTCGTTATGATTTGTTGAAAATTTTCTTTTGTATATGTCAACAGAATCCATTAAGAGTACTCCATTTCACAGCTTTTGGAACCAAACAGGAACACCAATTAATTATTAATTCAGTTTTGATTCTCACCATTTTTAATTAATTGCTTTGCGAGCAAGAATAGTGTTGTATACAGATGTATTATTGTGAAGTTATTAAAGGAGCTACTGACTAGGCAGTAAATCGACCATTCTGTTTAAATTTCTCTCCAAGCTCCACTCGGTGTTGGTGTGTTAAATGCATTTGGCCTCCTGAGTACTATTAAGTGATAAATGGAATATAATATGTCCTCGTTTGGAGGAGTACTGTTTAGATCTGCACTCAACTGCATAGTGTAGAAAATGATGTACATCTACACATTCTCAATGTATGTTTTCTAGTAAGGCCTCTGATTTACTAGTGTTTTTGTTTCTCAGTTAAATTTATACTAAACCAATGACCACAAATAGTTTGACTGTTGGAATGCATTGTTTTCCTTAAAACTACAGGAATACAATGTTGCATATCTCCTTTGAATGAAATAAAATAATGATGCTGTGCCATCATTCTTCTGACCTCATTAAGTAAATGTAGCATTTTACATCAATTATAAAATACTCCAGTTACTAGCATTCTTAAAAGCAACATTTTCCCTTTTGAGGTTTCTTAGATGAGTGCTTAAAGTCTTAACAGTTTTTTTGTAATGTTTCCATCTATGGAAATCTACAGACAAACTACTTTACAATTATATCTGTCATTACATTTGACAAGATCTGTAAATGCTACTGAAGTCAGAAATACTAAATTTCTGTTTGAAAACAGTGCAACAGTTTCTTAGTAACTTTGCTGTTCTTATGTCACCTTATCTTTGCGGAATATAGAGATGGAAATGTGTTGCTGGAAAAGCGCAGCAGGTTAGGCAGCATCTAGGGAACAGGAGAATCGACGTTTTGGGCATTAGCCCTTCTTCAGGAATGAGGAAAGTTGGTCCAGCAGGCTAAGATAAAAGATAGGGAGGAGGGACTTGGGGGAGGGGCGTCGGAAATGTGATAGGTGGAAAGAGGTCAAGGTGAGGGTGATAGGTCAGAC
>NC_057734.1:7042336-7065319 GCF_004010195.1 Chiloscyllium plagiosum | reverse complement strand
AAAGTTGTTCAGGGTGAGGGCCAGTTCGGTCAGTCGAAGGAGGGTGTCGGTGGAAGGGTACTGGGTGGTAGGGCGGGAAAGGAAGAAGCGGGGTGCTTTGAGTCCTTCGTGATGGGGGATGGAGGTGTACAGGGACTGGATGTCCATGGTGAAGATGAGGCGTTGGGGACCGGGGAAGCGGAAATCCTGGCGGAGGTGGAGGGCGTGGGTGGTGTCACGGACGTAGGTGGGGGGTTCTTGGACTAATGGGGACAGGACCGTGTCGAGGTATGCCGAGATGAGTTCGGTTGGGCAGGAGCAGGCTGAGACGATGGGTCGTCCGGGGCAGTCAGGTTTGTGGATTTTGGGCAGGAGGTAGAAGCGGGAGGTGCGGGGTTGTGGGACTATGAGGTTGGAGGCGGTGGATGGGAGATCCCCCGAGGTGATGAGGTTATGGATGGTCTGGGAGATGATGGTTTGGTGGTGGGGGGTGGGGTCATGGTCAAGGGGGCAGTAGGAGGAGGTATCTGCGAGCTGGCGTTTGGCCTCAGCGGTGTAGAGGTCGGTGCGCCAAACTACTACCGCGCCTCCCTTGTCTGCTGATGGAAATGTGTTGCTGGAAAAGCGCAGCAGGTCAGGCAGCATCTAGGGAACAGGAGAATCGACGTTCACTTTCTCCTTTGAGGAATATAGGAATGTAAGAACAAGCTTGTTCCACTCATCAGTGAGACGATGGTTTATCTGGAAACTAGCTCCATACACCTGCCTTTGGCCCATATCTCTTAAATCTCTGTTAAGCAAAAGTATTATCTCTCTCAGGTTTAGAATTAATAATTGATTTGACATCCACTGCCATTTGTACAAGAGAGTTCCAAACACATTCAGGAGAGGAGGACAAAGGGTTTAATTCAGAGGGGGAAAATAGCATATGAAAGAAAGCTCGTGTAAAACATAAAAACTGACTGCAAAGCTTTCTATAGATATATGAAAAGTAAAAGACTGATGAAGACAAATGTAGGTCCCTTTCGCTTAGAATTAGGTGAATTCATAACAGACAACAAAGAGATGGCAAAACAATTGAACAAATAGTTTGGATCTGCCTTCATTAAGGAGGACATGATTGACCTTCTGAAAGTGTAGGGAACGGAGCATCAAGTATGAAGGAGGAAATGAAGGAAATTCTTCTTCGTCAGGAAATGGCATTGGGGAAATTGATGGGGTTAAAACCTGAGAAGTCCCCAGGACCTGATGCTCTGCATTCAAGAATACTTAAGGAAGTGCGTTGGTGATCATTTTCCAGCATTCTTTTTGATAATGGAAAAGTTCCAATATATCAGAGGGTAGCTAACGTAACCTCACTTTTCCAAAAGAAAAAGCAGTGTCCAACATTGGCAGTGGAATGGCATCATCTACTGTGAGGTGGTTATTAGATTAGATTAGATTCCCTACAGTGTGGAAACAGGCCCTTCGGCCCAACAAGTCCACACTGACCCTTCGAAGAGCAACCCACCCAGACCCATTCACCTACATTTACCCCTGAATAATGTCCCCAACACTATGGGCAACTTAGCATGGCCAATTCATCTAACCTGCACATCTTTGGATTGTGGGAGGAAACCCACTCAGACACGGGGAGAATGTGCAAACTCCCCACAGACAGTCACCCAAGGTGGGAATCGAACCCAGGTCCCTGGTGCTGTGAGGCAGCAGTGCTAACCACTGAGCCACCGTGCTGCCGTGAGTGGGTATCAGCCCAGCGGCAAAGATGGTGCCTGAGAATCGGCAACTTCAGTATTCATTGGGTCTAGTGTAGACGGCGGTGAAGTGGTTATGGAGGGATGTTGGCTCAGGCATTATTGATGGTGATGAGATGGCTTGTGACAGATGAGCTGTATTCAACTTCTATCTTTCTTTTCTCCTTATTCTTAAAACGGCCCCGTTTCATGGTGCCAAATAAAAGCTTTTCACTGTTTCATCTTGTATTCTTCCTGTAAAATACACATGACAAAATCAAAAATCCAAAACAGGAAATTCTTGGCTGATTAACCTGACATTGGTGGTGGGAAAATGCTGGAGTCAGTTATCAAAGTTGTAATAATCAATCATTTGGAAAGCAGTGGCAAGGTTGGACCAAGTCAGCATGGATTCACTAAAGAGAAATTGTGCTTGACAAATCTTCTGGAATTTTTTGAGGAAGTGATCAGTACAGTGGACAGTGGATGTTGTGTATCTGGAGTTTAAAAAGGCTTTTGATAAGATCCCATACAAGATTAGGAAGCACAATTAAAGGGGTAATGTATTGATGAAGATAGAGAACTGGTTGGCAGACAGGAAGCAGAGAGTTGGAATAAACTGGTCCCTTTCAGAATGGCAGGCAGCAATGAGTGGGGTGGCACAGACTTCAGTGCTGGACCTCAGTTATTCACAATATAAATTAATCATTTGGACAAAGGAATTGAATGCAATATCTCCAAATTTGCAGATGACACTAAACTGGGTGGCTGTGTGTACTGTGAGGAGAATACTAAGAGGCAGGAGGATGAATTGGACAGACTGGCTGAGTGGGCAAATACTTGCCAAATGCAACGTTTCATGGATAAATGTGAAGTTAAAAACAGGAGGGCAGATTATTATCTGAATGCTGGCAATTTAGGAAAAGGCAAGGTGCAATGAGTCCTCGGTATCATGGTGGAGTAGTTGCTGAAGGTTGGCTTGCAGGTGCAGCAAGCAGTGAGGAAAACTAATGGCATGCTGGCCTTCATAGTGAGGGGATTAGAATATAGGAGTAGGGAAGTCTCTGTGAGACCGCACCTTCAGTATTGTGTGCAGTTTTGGTCTTTTAGTCACAGGAGGGACTTTCTTAGTATTGAGGGAGTCCAGACTAATTTCTGGGATGGCAGGATTGACATATGAAGAAAGACTAGTTCAACTGGGCTTGTACCCACTGGAGGGGAGAGGGGATTTCATAGAAACATATAAAATCCTGTTGGGACTGGACAGGTTAAATGGAGGAAGAATGTTTCTGATGTCGGGGAGGTCCAGAGTTTGGGGTCACAGTCCAAGAATAAGGGGATAACCCTGTTCAGGACCGAGATGAGGAAGAATTCCTTCCCCCATGAGTTGTGAACCTGTGGAATTCTCTACCACACACAGCTGTTGGGCCAGTTCATTAGATATATTCAAGAGGGAGCTGGATGCATCCCTTGCAGCTAAATAGATCAAGGGGTATGAAGAAAAAGCAGGTATGAGAGGCTGAAATTGCACAATCAAATTTATTGGTAGTGCAGGCTCAGAGGTTGAATGGCCTACTCCACCTATTTTCTATGTATCTACTGGCCTTTGTGTATAGAAGTGCTTCCTAACATCTCTCCTGTACAGTCTGGCCCTCCCAACCAATAGAAATAGTTTACCTTTACCTCGCCTATCTTTTCCTGTTAATCTTTGAAGTCTTCAATCAGAACACCCCTCAAGTTTGAGCAAACAGACCTAATTAAGAGGTGTTGGTGTATCTTTAAATCAGTTAAGTGTAGTATATGAGAACTGTAGTTAAATTACTCTGACAGGTGGCATTTTGAATTGTTAAATTTCCCTCAGCAAGACCAATCTTTAGAATAGATTCATTTAAAAAAAACTACCATATTTAAAAGCTACTTATCCCTTGTCACAATCTGCAGTTTTTTCTATTAGAGTGGTGCTGGAAAAGGTTCCTGATGAAGGGCTTTTGCCCGAAACGTCGACTTTCCTGCTCCTCGGATGCTGCCTGACCTGCTGTGCTTTTCCAGCACCACTCTAATCTAGACTCTGGTTTCCAGCATCTGCAGTCCTCACTTTTGCCTAGTATTTTCTATTACTTGAGCAATTCTTCAAATTTCCAGAATGAACCCATTTTTCAACTCTTATTGTCTCATTGAATTAATTTATCATTGCATCATCATCATTTTTCATGGAAGCTTTGTTTTGAAGAATAATTCTAGGTTCCACCATCTTCTAGTACTAAACTGAAGTGAATTCTTCATGGCAGCAGATGTTGCAAATGACACATTTAATCATGAAGATTAAACAACTCTGAGATACCCTCCCTCCCTTCCTTTTCCATCAACTCCATCCCTTCTCCTAACTCCACCTCTTGTTGGGTATTTGCCATACCTTCTGATCGTCTGCTTTCCGATGCAAAATGATCTGTGTTTAACAAAGGGTTACTTTTATTCCTTTATGCCATTACATCAATCAGTTTCAGACACAATATGATGGCAAGCTCTTCTTCTGCTATCTTTTTCTCTGTGCCCATTTCTTTGAACAGGACTCCTCTCCCTATTCCACAGACCCCTTCCATCTGCCTCCAACACTGTTCTTCTGCATGGACCCCTCCCTCTGGTCTCTTAACTGCACTTGACATGTTTTTTGAGAGCTGTTGACATGACATCAGTCGACTTAATTCCTCTACTCCTGTCATCCATGCTGAACTATCTCCTTCTGACTGCAGTCCAGGCTCTCAGATTCAACTCTGAATTTGTAACCAAAGCTGCCGACAAAGGTGGTGCTGTTACTGTCTGACATACTGACCTTTACCTTGTAGAGGCTGAACACCTGGACTCAGACACCACAGCTGTCTCCCCAGACAATGGTTCTACCATCGGATATCAAGATGTTACATTCACAAATGCCACCAACCTTATCTCATATGGGGATCATCTTCTCTCTTCTCTCCTTTCCCCACCCCAGCCAACCACCACCACCACCACGTTTAATCTGTTCTAGTGATGTCACCTTTTGTATGCAGGCCTTGGACTTTTGTGTGATGTAGACATCAATGGCTGGCCAGCATTTATTGCTTGTCCCTAGTTGCCCTAGATGGTGGTGAGCTGCCTTCTTGAGCTGCTGCAGCCCACCTGCTGTAGGTTGACCGACAATGCCATTAGGGAGGGAATTCCAGGATTTTGATCCAGTGACCATGAAGAAATGACTACATATTTCCAAGTCAGGATGGTGAGTGGCTTAGGGGGGAATCTTGCAGGGGTTTGTTTAAAAACAAACTCATTCACAGGACGAGAGCATGCTTGGCTAGGCAAGCATTTATTGTCTATCCCTAATTGCCCTGAGGGCAGTTGAGAGTCAACCACATTGCTGTGGGTCTGGAGTCACAAGTAGTCCAGACCATGTGAGGATGGCAGTTTCTAAAGGCCACCTCAGTGAACTAGTTGGGTTTTTTCAATAAATGGCAATGGATTCATGGTCATTATTAGACCCTTAATTCCAGATAGTTGTTGAATTCAAACTCCATAATCTGCTGTGGCAGGATTCGAACCCGGATTCCCATAACGTTAACTGGCTTGCTGCGTTAACTGTCCAGAGATAATACCACTAGGTCATTGCGCCTCCTATCAATCTGCTGCCTTTGTCCTTCGAGATGGAAGTGGTTGTGGGTTTGGACGATACTGTCTGAGGATCATTGAATTTCTGCAGTGCATTTTGTAGATCAAACACGGTGTTGCCACTGAGCATCAGTGGTTGAGGGAGTGAATGCTTGTGGATGTACTGCCAAGGCCAGTTGGGCTGTTTTGTCCTGGGTGGTGTCAAGCTTCTTTGTGTCTTAAGTGTTGTTGGAGCTGCACTTATTCAGGATACCTAGCCTCTGACCTGCTGTTGAAGCCACTGTTTCCACAGCAAGTCCAACGGAATTTCTGGATTCTTCCAATCCCCCCCCCACCCCTGTTGCTCCTCCCTCCTGTCCCCATCCAGTACATTAACATGATGAAGTTGATTAAATGGCAGAAGTGATTAAAACATGAGACATCAGGAGTCCAAATGAGAAATGAAAGAAATTAAAGGCACAGGTGAACCACAGTATCACCTCCCAGCTAAAGTGCCGGAGAATAAAGAGGAGCATGAAAAACTGGCAAACTGTTTGATCCTTAGTCTCCAATACTTGAGGAGCCTGGTAGAATGAGGAAAATAAATGTGATGTCAGTGGGTGAAGACTACTTCAGTTACATTGTTGTTCAGGTTGGGAGAGCATCCATCCCACAAACCTTTTTCTTCCAATTGGATCCCAAAAAATGCACAACTCTCAAGTACAAGTGCATCTCCAGGAGTTGTCAACGCCTGCAGTTCCAGAGCAGTTCGAAATTAGGTCCAAAATTCTCTGCAAGATCTGGCATGTTTTTGGCTGTGTAACTTATTTGCAAAGTACAAGGTTGTGACTTCAGTGCCCAATCGAGGGATTTTGTCATAAAATGTAGGCTGACATTCTTTTTTGCTATTGGGAGTGCTACACAGTTCGAGGTATCATCTTTTAGATTAATCAGAGCCCTTGCCTGCCTAAAAGATGCAAAGAGTTCCACAAACAACCATACTACTCCAAACAAGACCAGGAGAAATTTCATTAGTAACTGGACTTTGATAAACAATGATAAACAGCATGATAAGCAATGCAAATAAATTGTTATACCAGCTTGTTGTCTGAATGCTGTATGAAAATAAGCTTCCTCATTTTCTCCGTTCCAATAGGATCAGATGTTATAGGGTACCTAAGAAATGGAAATCTGAGGAAAGCTATGCTGGAAAGAATCCATAGCTGTCTTTTTTTCAAAATAAACACCCAGGAAAAGGAAGCATTCAGGTTGCAAAGCACCACGTGAGGTGCACAGCATAGGTGAAATCAACTGCGATTTATTAATTGAATGCAGCATTGCTGTTCAAATTGTGAAATAGCTTCACTTCAAAAGTTATCATGTAATTAGATTAGATTAGATTACTTTACAGTGTGGAAACGGGCCCTTCGGCCCAACAAGTCCACACTGACCCGCCAAAGCGTAACCCACCCATACCCCTACATTTACCCCTTACCTAACATTACGGGCAATTTAGCATGGCCAATTCACCTGACCTGCACATCTTTGGACTGTGGGGGGGGGAACTGGAACACCCGGAGGAAACCCACGCAGACACGGGGAGAATGTGCAAACTCCACACAGTCAGTCGCCTGAGGCAGGAATTGAACCTGGGTCTCTGGCGCTGTGAGGCAGCAGTGGTAACCACTGTGCCACCCACAATTAATGAGCTTGTTATCTACTGTGATACTCGACTGTAAGGAAATCCTATCATATTAAAAGATTGTGTTTTTCAAATAGCATTTTTCAAAAATAAGCCACAGTATTAACAGATGGAGGGTACAGTATTTAAGACTTTGGTTATTTCCGCAGTGTGATTTGTGTATGTAGACTACAAAGAATCATGTAATCTAGGCTTGTAAGTATATGACTCATTTCAGAGCTTAGATTATGTTGATAAATAGCTGAATTTTACAACTGTGGTTTATGATGTCACCTGTTCGATCTTGCTGTCTTGCTGATTGTAGAACTGATTCCATGTTAAATTCATTTCTAGATTTAATCAGTGCTTATTGTTACTTGTCAACTGATTCTCATTTTGTATCCTATGTTTCGTGTCCTCTCTTAAAATAAATCTTTTTTTTTGTTGTTCATTATGGGATGCAAACTGACATTTGTCCATCCCTAATCGATATATGTTTTAAAAGCAGCAAACTGAATTGCAGATCCAGTTGTGTTGCCATAGTTTTAACAGACCCTAGGGCTGTTCTCTCATCAGGAAGAGACAACAGATGGCAATTTAACCTGAGGGTCATCATGCCTCAGATGAGGAGAAAGGTTGAGAAGGAAAGTCCTTCATGGTAGCCTCAGCTGCTGACAGGAATTAAAGCTATACTGTTGGCATCACACTGTTTTGTAAACCAACCGTCCAGCTGACTGAGCTAAATGGATCCCCTGCAGATCCAGTAGGCCACCAGTTTTCCGTAATCCTGTTATCTACAATTACCATTTGTGATGGCTTTAAATTGCTATTTTCAACCTCAGATGAGGTCTGTGTTCAGTTGAGTGAAACCTTCATACACTGTTCACATGAACTTGGGTTCAGAATGCAGGTTTGAGCAAATCGCAGTTATTTTGCTTCACTTTTGACAATTGATCATACCTTTGTTACAAAGCTGTAATTTGAATACCAATTTCATTATCATTTGCTCTGTTCTTACTTAGGGGTTTTATGACATGCTCCTTTTCCGGGAAGACGATCCTTAACCCTGTAAGAATGCTCCTGTGTGTATAAATTGAATTATTGAAGCTTGACTCATTTATTTGCACAGCTGAATTGATTTTTAAGGGGCAAATGGTCGTCTTCTGCTTTTCTTATGTTGTTGTGGAATGGACTCCATTAATATTTTTGCATAGGTACAGAAATAATCTACTTGACTTTAAGAGTTTAGCAATCAGACTTGTTAGATATCTTGAATAAGCCACATCTTGAAAACTGAAGCCTTTGGAGGCATTCCAATTTGGCTGATTGCCCTCTGCAGATTAATTAAAACTTCATACAAAATTGCTCCTTTTTAGTAGGTGCAGCAGCTATAAATTGAAATATCAATTATTACTTGCCTCCTGGATTGTTTGCTCTTTCAATGCACTAAAATATGCACCAACTGTGATAACATTCATTTTTGATTTTTGTAATGCGACTGTTTACTGGTATGGAAACTAAGAAAAAAGAATGTGACCCGAATTAAATTTGAGGTTGATTTGAATAATAACTGATCTGTGAGCTCTCTAAATACTTTTTCAGCTGAACAGTCTACTGGTATGATTGAAAGTCTAAGTACATTGAAATTATCATAAATATATTATCCTTTTGTATTTCAGTACTTCATTTGACTTTTTTAAAAATGTGATCACTCTGTTCTTATGTGACAGCACTTTAAAATATATATTCCTCTAGCCTTCATATAATAAATGTAGACTATCAATATACTTTTATTGAGAAAAGTATGGACCTTGATCTACCTTTGGGAACATTATCCACGTAGTTTGTCGAAAGTTGTGTTGAGGACTTGTCTTAGTACTATAACAAGAATCTAGTTTCTAAGATTCCCACCAGAGCTTGAGCAGAAAAGCCAGTACAATACTAAGACGCTCTTTTACTGTCAGAGGTGTGTCTTTTAGATGAGACATTAAATCTGCAAAACTATAAACAGGAATAGGTTACTTTGGTGAAAGCAGGTATAAAATGGGTGCTGCGCTAATAAAATATGTCTGTTTGAAAGACTTAATATACGTTTATGCTCCTACTTGCATCTATCATAATTTGAATTTGCCTAATGAAAACTGATTTCTGCAAGTCTAGCACTTGAGTGTTGACTGTACAATTTTCAGAGAGTAGGAAATGTACCTGAGGGGAGATAGCATTGTGGTGGGGCTGTTGCTGGACCTGTATTCCAGAGACCATGGTGGGAGTTGAAATCATTTAAAAATAAATCTGGAATTACAAGTCTAATGATGATGAAAGCATTGTCAATATTGTTTAAAAAAAAAAACATTTGGTTCACTGGACTCCTTTCATGGATGGGACACTGCTGTCCTTGCTGGTCTGGTCTACATGTGATTCCAGACATATAGAATGTGCTTGACAGTTACCTGTTCTCTGAAATGGCCTAACAAGTAATGTAGCGACATCAACTAGCAAAACTTCTCACAAAAAAAAAGCAATGTGTGTTTAAGGCATTAGAAATGACAACAATAAACTCAGCCCTGTCAACTCTGCAAAATTTTCCCTCCTAATGTACGCCAGCTAACTTTAAGTTGGGAGAGCTCTTTCACAGATAACACCATCAGTAACCCTGTATATGTTTTGCCAGACTGGCAGGCAGACCCATCAGAAGTGGTGGCACAGTGGTAAACCGTTAGGAGGGAGTTGATCTGGAAGTCCTGCACGTTGACTCAACAACCCAGGAAGTCTCATGGCACCAGGTCAAATCTTGACAAGGAAACTTTCATGGATTCTTCATCCTGGCCCACCCAAAAAAAGACGCAACTACTCGACTGAGTCTATGGCATGTGATAAGTGGGAATCACGAATTTGATTCTCACCAATCTGACTGCAGCAGTTTGTGACACTATTGCCAGGAATGACCACTACATAGTCCTTATGGAGATTAAGCCCTATCATCATGTTGTACACTTAAAACAAATCTAGCAACTCGAGACTTGCACAACCCTGGTTCAATGAGGAATGCAGCAGGACTTGTCAGGAGAAGTGTTGGGCGTACCTAAAAATGAGCTGTCAGCCTGTAGAAGTGCCTTGCGTAAGCTATTTGCATGCCAGATCAAAAGCAGTTAAAGAGTCCACTGTAGGAGGAGGCTCCACAAATATCCCCATGCTCAATGATGGGGGTACACAAACACATCATTGCAAAGCATAGAGCTGACACATTTGCAACAAGCTTTGAATGGATGATCTATCTTGGCCTTCTCTAGAGGTCCCCAGCATTATGGATGCCAGTCCAGACAATTTGATACATGTGATATGAAGAAATGGATGAAAGCATTGGATATTGCAAATGTTATGGGCAATGACAACATTCTGGGAATAGTACCAAAAGTGTGTGTTTCAGAACTTGCCATGCCCCTAGCCAAGCTGCTCCAGTACAACTATGACACTCTACCCGATAATATGAAAAATTACCCAAGTATGTTCATTACACATGAGAAAGGAGAAATCCAACCTGGCTAATCACCACCCCATCAGTCTACTCTCGATCATCAGTAAAGTAATGGGGATATTATCAACATTGCTATCGAGCAGCACTTGCTTCATAATAACCTGCTCACTGACGCTCTGGTTATGTTGTATCCGTTGCTCCCGATGTGGTCTCCTCTACATTGGGGAGACTGGGCGCCTCCTTGCAGAGCGCTTTAGGGAACATCTCCGGGACACCCGCACCAATCAACCACACCGCCCCGTGGCCCAACATTTCAACTCCCCCTACCACTCTGCCGAGGACATGGAGGTCCTGGGCCTCCTTCACCGCCGCTCCCTCACCACCAGATGCCTGGAGGAAGAACGCCTCATCTTCCGCCTCGGAACACTTCAACCCCAGGGCATCAATGTGGACTTCAACAGTTTCCTCATTTCCCCTTCCCTCACCTCACCCTAGTTCCAAACTTCCAGCTCAGCACTGTCCCCATGACTTGTCCGGACTTGTCTTACCTGCCTATCTCCTTTTCCACCTATCCACTCCACCGTCTCCTCCCTGACCTATCATCTTCATCCCCTCCCTCACTCACCCATTGTACTCTATGCTGCCTTCTCCCCACCCCCACCCTCCTCTAGCTTATCTCTTCACGCTTCAAGCTCACTGCCTTTATTCCTGATGAAGGGCTTTTGCCCCAAACGTCGATTTCAAAGCTCCTTGGATGCTGCCTGAACTGCTGTGCTCTTCCAGCACCACTAATCCAGAATCTGGTTTCCAGCATCTGCAGTCATTGTTTTTACCTCTTATGCTCCTCCAGGGTCACTCAGCTTCTGACCACATTATAGCTTTGGTTCACACATAGACAAAATTAAATTGCTGAGGTGAGGTGACAGTGGCAGCAGTTGGCATGCAGGCTGAATCAGACTGAAGGTGATATCAAGGGGCCCAACAAAACTAGAGTCAATGGGAATTTGGGGGTTGGGAACTCTCTCCTGGTTCACATGGTATAAAGGGAAGTGGTTGTTATTGAAGAGGTAGTTGTCATCTCAGCTCCAGGACATCTCTGTAGGAGTTCCTCAGGGTAGTGTCCTCAACCCAACCATCTTCAGCTACTTCATCAATTACCTTCCTTCCATCATAAAATCAAAAGTCGAGATCTTTGTTAATGATTGCAAATGTTCAGAACCATGCTGATGACTTGGATACTGAAACAGTCTGCGTCCAAGCGCAGCAAATGCTGAATATTAAATCAGGTTGGGTTTACAAGTAATATATGTACCACAGAAGTGCCAGACAATGATTTTACCAGATTTACCAATATTCCATAAACCGTTGTTGTGGAGAAAATCACCAGCCTCAGAGTCAGAGTCTGAGTTCAATGACAGAGTTTATTGTACAAGGAAATACTGGAGCTCCAGGGAGTGTAAGACACCAACAGCACAGTGGTCAGCTGAGAGTCCGGCTCTCAACCTGGAGCACATGTCAAGATACTTTTATACATTTAGTAATATAATAGGTCAGTGATGAGATTATTGTCTTTGTAACATAGTTTGTTTATTGTATACATTGCAGAATTGTTGATAGCTTTGGTGCAGTCACTGTCCGTTCCAGCAAGGCCTTTGCTAATTTCAGCGTGGTCATGTCAGTTTCAGTGCAGGCATTGTCAATTTCAGTAATGGGTGCAGTGATTAACTGCAGCCCTGAGTATTAGCACTTTGTGGTGAGTCTGTATCAAACTGTGAGCATTTCTATCAAAGGTGTTGACTGGATGCAGACACCTCAGCAGGCAGTATATGCTACTCATGTGTATTCTCTCCCTCACCTTCCTTAAACTAATCAACTAGATTGTGAGTGCATTGTGGTAGCATCCTGGTAGCCCCAGGCAGTATCTGTGTTTTTTCTGCTGCCTCTCGTCATATGATTTTGCCTGTCCTCGGATGCTGCCTGAATTGCTGTGCTCTTCCAGCACCACTGATCCAGAATCTGGTTTCCAGCATTTGCAGTCATTGTTTTTATCTCTTCATATTGTGGTCCGGTGACCAACTTGTGTGTCAAGTGGTCAACTTATGGCTCATGATTTGGAGATGCCGGTGTTGGACTGGGGTGTACAAAGCTAAAAATCACACAACACCAGGTTATAGTCCAACAGGTTTAATTGGAAGCACACTAGGTTTCGGAGCGATGCTCCTTCATCAGGTGATTGTGGAGGGCTCGATCGTAACACAGAATTTATAGCAAAAATTTGCAGTGTGATGTAACTGAAATTATACATTGAAGAATTGATTGTCTGTTAAGCCTTTCATCTGTTAGAATACAGTGATAGTTTCACTTCTTTCATGTGTAAATCATAAAACCCTTTTTTTAAAAGTTGCATTCTCGAGTTAGCTGTTAACAATGGTGATAGCTAGACAATATGTTGAAGGTGTTAGCCCCCTGTGTTCTCTGTCTATGACCTGATGTTTAGATGGCTCAGTGGCCATCTTGTGTGTCTGTGTGCTTAGTGTCACCCTGCCCAGTACCATCTCCCACTTCACAGTGAAGAAATTAAAGGTTATGGTAAGCAGGTAGGTAAGTGGAACTGAGGCCATTAAAAGATCAGCTATGTTGTTATGTTATATTGAATGGTGGAGCAGGCGCGATGTGCCTATTTCTTCTTGCTTCTATTTCTTATGTTCTTCTTCTTTAAATTACTTCAATCAGAGCTGAAGTCCTTTATGCATTTTTGTGTTGATAATTTTTCCCAATTTTCTGTAGCAGTACTTTATAAAGGGCAGCACAGTGGTTCAATGGTTAACACTGTTGCCTAACAGTGCCAAGGATCCGGGTTCAGTTACACCTTGGGAGACTGTAGAGTTTGCATGTTCACCCCATGTTTGCATAGGTTTCCTCCCACAGTCCCAAGCTATGCAGGTTAGGTAGATTGTCTATGCTAAATTGCAGGGATGTGCAGGCTAAGTGGATTAACCATGGGAAATATAGGATTATAGGATGGTGGGTGGGTCGAGGTGGGATGGGCTTCAGAGGGTCGGTGTGAACTCGATTGGCCTGCTTCCACATTGTCGGGCATCTATGATTCTGTGAACCTTTCAAACAGATGAGTTAGGAACAGGCAGGATGTTGAGCCCCACAGGCCTGCTCGGCCTTTCAACAAGATAGTGACTCATCTGATTTAAATTCCACTTGATATTCCTGCTGATCCCAACAACCAGTCATCTCTTTGCTTTTCAAGAATCGATTTGTATCTACATGAAAAATATTCAAAGATTATGTCTGCACTAGCTTTTGAAGAAGACACTTTCAAGACCCTTGGGAAAAATTGTCCTTGCCTTTATTTTTAAACAGTGCCCTTAGTTGCAAATTTACCCACCAGTGGAAATAGTCTCCCATGTCTACCCTGTCAAGCTGCCTCAGGATCTTGTACATTACAGTCAAGTCACCTCACTCTTCTAAACTCCAAGAGATATAAGCTGAGCCTACCCAGCCAGCCTTAGAAGGCAATTTGGAGAAAATGAGGACTGCAGATGCTGGAGATCAGAGTTGAGAGCTACTCCCTCATCAGGTCTATGCCCCCCTCCAGCCCACATCCCACTCATGGCACCTTTCCCTGCCACAGCAGGAAGCGCAAAACCTGTGCCCACACCACTCCCCTCAGCTGCATGCAAGGTTCCAAGGGATCCTTCCACATCTGTCAGAAATTTACCTGTGCCTCTACCAAAATCATCTGCATCTGTTGCACCTGATGTCGTCTCCTCTACACTGGGGAGACAGGACGCCTTCTTGCGGATCGTTTCAGAAAACATCTCTGGGACACCTGCACCCACCAACCCTGTGGCTGAACACTTCAATTCTCCTTCCCGCTCTGTCAAGGACATGCAGGTCATGGGCCGCCTGCACTGCCAAACCATTACCACCCGATGCCTGGAGGAAGAATGCCTCATATTCTGCCTTGGGACCCTGCAACCACACAGGATAAATGTGGATTTCAATAGCTTCTTCATTTCTCCTCCCTCCACATTATGCCAGTCCGAAGCCTCCAACTCGATACTACCCATCTGACCTGTCCATCACTTCCCCCCTCTGACCTATCACATTCTCCCTCACTCCTGATGGATGGCTTTTGCCTGAAACGTCGATTTTCCTGCTCCTCAGATGATGCCTGACCAGCTGTGCTTTTTCAGCACCACACTCTTGTCCTCCTCTCTCATCTTCATCCACTTATCTCTTTCTCAGCTACCTTTCCCCCAAACCACCCCCCCTTCCCATTTATCTATCAGCTCCTGTGGCCCACAAGCCTCATCCCCGATGAAGGGCTTATGCCCGAAACATCGATTCTCCTGCTCCTCGGATGCTGCCTGACCTGCTGTGCTTTCCCAGCAACACACTCTCGACTTAGAAATCAATTTGCCCGTGACAGCTATTTATCTAATAAAACTTTTCTAAACAGTGCACGGTACTCGCAAGAATGGCAAAGCTGCAGGAATCAATGGGATTCCAGCAGAGATTTTCAAACTTTGGAGGAGCAAAGCTTTGCCTGTCATCTCCATTAACTGCACCTGAAAGTCTGGGACAAAGAAGAAATCCTTGCTGATCTCAGACTTGCTGCTGTTGCTACCGTCTTCGTGAAAGAAGACAAAGTGGACTCTGGGAACTACTGAGGAATCGCTGTACTCTATGTTGCTGGTAAGATAAATGCCTGAATCCTTGCTAAGTGTCTTCAGTCTTAAAGGAAATGCTACCTAAAAGCCAATTTGACTTCTGATCAAATTGTGAAACTCTGGGTATGATTTTCACTGCTGGGCAGCTCCAAGAGAAATACCAAGAACAACACAACTACTCTAAATGGCCTTCATCATCCTGACCAAAGCTTTTGACCAGTCAGTCAGGAAGTGTTGTGGAATATTCTGTCAAAGACTGGCTGTTCAATGAAATTCATAAGCATCCTCCATCTCTGCAACAAGGTTCCAGCAGGGAATGTGTCTACAGGATGAACGAAAATCTTTTCAACCTTAACTGGTTGAAAGCCAAGAAAAAAAGATGCTGACCTCATTAATGACGTGTCATCTCTGCTCTTTCGGAAGCGAATCTTCAAGCCAGAATTCCTTTGTGGAAGCATACAAAGAATTAGTCTCGACTTTAACCTCAAGAAGACTCAAATCCTTTACTAATCTGTCCCAGGTCAAGTTCTGGTTCATCCCTCCATTAAGATTGGCGGAGAAGTCCTTTCAAAGGTGGAACATTTCCTCTATCTGACAAGCAACCTCTCATCGAAGGCTGATATTGCCGTGGAGATTCAACATTGCATTCGGTCTGAGTGGCATCCTCAGATAGGTAAGGGTGAGAGTCTTTGATAGTGACATCAGTGCTGATAACACGGTCTTTGTGTATCAAGTAGTCATCCTTCCAACTCTTTGTTATGGTTCCAAAACATGGATTACATATAGGCACCACCTCAAGACCCTTGAAAAATACCATCAACATTGTTTGCGATGGATTCTCCGCATCGACTGGGAGGACCAGGTGTACGAATATTTGCGTTCTTGAATAAGCTGGTGCTATCAACCAGCACCGAGGAAATGTGGAAAAGGTACTGAAGAAAGGAACGCCCGGGATCTCCAGGCCAAGGACAGCTTCCATCTTATGGAAATACCCGACAAACGTGTGGTTAGCAATGTGGCTCGAGGATCAGACTCATCAGCCACACAAGGGCTAACAGAACTGACCAGTGACATGAATTATACTGTAGTGAGTGATTGACAATTTAATATGGATTGCAAAGTGTGTGATCTCCCTTTTGATTTCTTGATTTTTGTAGGTTTTATTTATGAACTTCAAATACCTGTGGTCACATTCTGAATATAATGAAATTCTATGACCAGAGAGTATGGCAAACATGAATCCTGTGGGAATTTATTTTCTGGGGGATTCAGCAATTGATGTGATATGTCTGAAGGTCTGGTGGAAAGAAAAGGTATGAATTAGTACTGGCAATGGAAAGAACATTGCAACTTATAAAGACAAACATATTTCAGTCTTTACTGAAACTAATTCAACATATTTGGATGTTGTATGACATGGTTGTTGATATTTAATTCTGTTACTAGTTGGCAGGAAGCTCTGTCTATATGTCTTGTTCTTTGTTAGTAAGAGATGGTATAATGTTTCTGGTCACCAGAATTTCCTAATTTGCAAGCTTAAACTACAAAATCTGTTGAGGATCTCCCTAATTCTCTCCCACTTGCATGTTCAACCTATTAGTAATGTGATAACAGAAATACATCTGATGATGCAGTAGATTTTAGAGTTCTGGGCTAACATTGTGATCAAGGACAAACGTGTCTACTGTAAGTATTTTAAGTCATAGGTCAGATGATTGGTCAGTAAGTAGTTAAAGACAAAAAAAAAATTGCAAAGGCTGATGAAGGGCTCCGGCCTGAAACGTTGATTTTCCTGCTCCTCTGATACTGCCTGACCTACTGTGCTTTTCCAGCAACATACTCTCAGCAGGAGGTGGAGAAGTTGACGTTTCAGGTAAATCCCTTCTTCAGGAAAGAATATAAAAATAACAGAATTACTAAAAGGTTAATCAGGAGGAAAAATATTTAGAATGAGAGGAAGCTAGCTAGGAATACAAGTTTCAATGGATAATTAAAAAGAAAAAGAATAAGTAAAGTGTGAATGGAGAGTTTAAAAGGAAACGGTGGATGAAATGAATAAATATTTTGCTTGTGTTCATCATACAGGATACAAAAAACATTCCAATAACAGCTGTAAATATGGATTTGAATGGGAAAGAGGTACTTGATGAAATTACAATTCTGAGCAAAGTGGTACTAAGTAAATTGATGGAATTGCAGGCTGACAAGCGTTTGGGTCCATATGGATTTCATCCTAGGATGCTAAAGAGAAAGTACAAGCAATGATGTTAATTTTCCAAAACACACTAAATTGAGGAAAACTTCCATGGGACAAGTAAGGAGCAAAACTAGCCGCTTAATTCAAGGAGGGAAGGAGGCACAAAACAGGAAATGACAGGGCAATCAGTCTGACATTTGTCACGAGCAAGCTGTTACACTTGATCATTAAAAAAGATTAAAGCTGCCCATCAAAAAAAATGCACAGGATAATTGTGAAGAGTGAGCGTGGCTTTGTCAAAGGGAAATCCTCTTTAACCAATTTATTGGAATTATTTGAAAGAGTAAAAGGTGCTCTGAATGTAGAAAAGCTGTAGATGTGCTATAAGTGGATTTTGAGAAAACATTTGATAAAGTGCCACATCAAAGGTTATTGTGGAAAATAAAAGCTTATGGTGTAGAGGATAACACATTAACACGACGAGAAGGTTGGCTGGCTGGCAAGCTGAAAACAGTATGCATATATGAGTCTTTGTCTGATTGGCATGATATGATGAATGGAGTTCTGTAGGGGTTTATGCTGGGGTGTCACTTAGTATGATATATGCCAATTTATAATAGAAGATTAGATTAGATTAGATTACAGTGTAGAAACAGGCCCTTCGGCCCAACAAGTCCACACCGACCCGCCGAAGCGAAACCCACCCATACCCCTACATTTACCCCTTACCTAACACTACGGGCAATTTAGCATGGCCAATTCACCTGACCCTGCACATCTTTTTTTTGGACTGTGGGAGGAAACCGGAGCACCCGGAGGAAACCCACGCAGACACGGGGAGAACGTGCAAACTCCACACAGTCAGTCGCCTGAGGCGGGAATTGAACCCGGGTCTCAGGTGCTGTGAGGCAGCAGTGCTAACCACTGTGCCACCGTGCAGAAGAGGGGAGCAATGGCTTGTCAGCTAAATTCACACACCACACCAAGGTGGATAGGAAGTATATTGTGAAGAAAACATAAAGTTGTAAATGGAGATAGATAGGTTGACTAAGTAGACAAAATCCTTACAGTTGTATTTTAATATGGGAACATATGAAGTTGTTTGGCAGAAAGATTAACAGAACAGTGCATCACTTAAACTGAGAATGACTGCAGAATTCCAACATTCAGAATTATTTGGGTGTTATGGTGCATGAGTCACTAAAAATTAATATGCAGGTTCAATACATAATCAAAAATATTGATGGAATATTATCCTGTATTATGAGAAGAATTGACCATCAAAGTAAGGGTGTTGTACTTGAGTTTTGCAGGCATCTGGATAACAGCTTGATTACTTTGAGCAGTTTTGGTCTCCTTATTGAAGGAAAGTTCTAAATGTATTGGAGGCAGTTGAAAGGAGATTTACTCGATTGATAGTCGGAATGAGTGAGAATGGGAAGGGTGAATTGGACAGACTGGGCTTGTTTCCATTGGAGTTCAGAAAAGTGAGTGACTTGATTGAATTGCAATAGGTTGTAAGTAGTCTTGACAAGGATGAGAACGAAGGGATGTTTCCTCTAGTGTGTCTGTCCAGAATCGGAGGACACAGTTTTAAAGTTTTTATTTTGCCCTTAACACTGATAGCTGAAAACATATGCAGCATAAACAAGAAAAGTTAGTGTCAGACTTGCAATCATGTTGCATGACACTTCTGGAAATTTTTCTGTAACAAGGTATGGGTGCTGAGGGTATGCTGGGTACAGCCTCCAGCAAGAGGACCTTGAATACAGTGATGTTATCTTTGGCTACTTAGTTGCTTAAATGGATCATTGCCAAGTACTAGTATCAGAGCTGAGGCTTGATGCATGGCTGTGAGCCCCTAAAAAAAGTGGTAAGTTAAATGTTTGTTTACATGGATGCAGATAAGGAAAATTATATTCGGAAGATAATTTCAGGATTTCTGTATCTAGCATTTGCCTCTGGTTAAGCTGACCAGTGATTAGAATAAAATTTGGGGCAACACAGTCAAGATACATATAGTGTACAACCGTGAGTTTGAACAGCTGGAAGTTGCTAGATTGTTTGTTTTATTTATAGCCTTGCAAATCTACATTTTTATTTATTAATTCCATCATGGAAAATGGACGTTGCTGGCTGGGCAAGTGTTTCTTAACCATCCATAATTCTCTGAAGAAAGTAAAGAAAGCAAACCACTTCCATGAGTTACAGAGCCATGGAGATGTACAACATGGAAACAGACCCTTCGGTCCAACCCGTCCATGCCGACCAGATATCCCAACCCAATCTAGTCCCACCTGCCAGCACCTGGCCCATATCTGTCCAAACTCCACCTATTCGTATACCCATCCAAATGCCTCTTAAATGTTGCAATTGTACCAGCCTCCACCACTTCCTATTGCAGCGCGTTCCATACATGTACCAGCCTCTGGTCTTTTTTATATCTTTCCCCTCTCACCCTAAACCTATGCCCTCTAGTTCTGGACTCCCCAACCCCAGGGAAAAGACTTTGTCTATTTACCCTATCCATGCCCTTCATAATTTTGTAAACCTCTATAAGGTCACCCCTCAGCCTCCGAAGCTCCAGGGAAAACAGCCCCAGCCTGTTCAGCCTCTCCTTATAGCTCAAATCCTCCAACCCTGGCAATATCCTTGTAAATCTTTTCTGAACCCTTTCAAGTTTCACAACATCCCTTCCCATAGCAGGGAGACCAGAACTGCATGCAATATTCCATCAGTGGCCTAATCAATGTCCTGTACAGCCGCAATATGACCTCCCAACTCCTGTACTCAATACTTTGACCAATAAACAAAAGCATACCAAATGCTGCCTTCACTATCCTATTTACCTGTGAATCCACTTTCAAGGAGCTATGAACCTGCACTACAAGGTGTCTTTGTTCAGCAACATTCCCTAGGACCTTACCATTAAGTGTATAAGTCCTGCTAAGATTTGCTTTCCCAAAATGCAGCACCTCGCATTTATCTGAATTAAACTCCATCTGCCACTTCTCAGCCCATTGGCCCATCTGGTCCGGACCCTGTTGTAATCTGAGGTAACCCTCTTTGCTGTCCACAACACCTCCAATTTTGGCATCATCTGCAAACTTACTAACTGTACCTCTTACGCTCACATCCAAATCATTTATGTAAATGACAAAAAGTAGAGGTGACAAAAAATAAAGCTCTGATCCTTGTAGCACTCCACTTGTTGCAGGCCTCCAGTCTGAAAAACAACCCTCCACCACCACCACCCTCTGTCTTCTAACTTTGAGCCAGTTCTGTATCCAAATGCCTGGTTCTCCCTGTATTCCATGAGATCTAACTTGCTAATCCATCTCCCTTGGGGAACCTTGTCGAACGCCTTACTGAAATCCATATAGATCACATCCACCACTCTGTCCTCATCAATCCTCTTTGTTAATTTTTCAAAAAACTCGATCAAGTTTTTGAGACCTGATTTTCCACGCACAAAGCCATGTTGATTATCCCTAATCAGTCCTTGCCTTTCCAAGTACATGTACATCCTGTCCCTCAGGATTCCCTCCAACAACTTGCCCACCATTGACGTCTGGCTCACTGGTCTATATTTCCCTTGCTTGTCCTTACCACCCTTCTTAAACAGTGGCACCACGTTAACCAACCTCCAGTCACCTGTGACTATTGATGATACAAATATCTCAGCAAGAGGCCCAGCAATCACTTCTCTAACTTCCCACAGAGTTCTAGGGTATACCTGATCAGGTCCTGGGGATTTATCCACTTTTATGCATTTCAAGACATCCAGCACTTGCTTCTTTGTAATTTGGACATTTTGCAAGGTGTCACCATTTATTTCTCTACAGTCTATATCTTCCATGTCCTTTTCCACAGTAAATACTGATGCAAAATACTCATTTAGTATCTCCCATTTTTTGCAGCTCCACAAAAAGGCCGCCTTGCTCATCTTTGAGGGGCCCTATTTTCTCCCTAGTTACCCTTTTGTCCTTTAACGTATTTGTAAAAACCCTTTGGATTCTTCTTAATTCTATTTGCCAAAGCTATCTCATGATCCCTTTTTCCCCTCCTGATTTCCCTCTTAAGTAAACTCCTACCTTTGTACTCTAAGGATTCACTCGATCTATCCTGTCTATACCTGACATATGCTTCCTTCTTTTTCTTAACCAAACCCTCAGTTTCTTTAATCATTCCTTATACCTACCAGCCTTTCCTTTCACCCTGACAGGAATATACTTTCTCTGGATTCTTGTTATCTCATTTCTGAAGATTTCCCATTTTCCAGTTGTCCCTTTACCTGTGAATATCTGCCCCCAAACAGCTTTTGAAAGTTATTGCCTAATACCGTCAAAATTGGCCTTTCTCCAATTTAGAACTTCAACTTTTAGATCTGGTCTATCCTTTTCCATCACGATTTTAAATCTAATAGAATTATGGTCACTGGCCCCAAAGTGCTCTCCCACTGACACCTTAGTCACCTGCCCTGCCTTATTTCCCAAGAGCAGGTCAAGTTTTGCACCTTCTCTAGTAGGTACATCCACATACTGAATCAGAAAATTGTCTTGTACACACTAAACAAATTCCTCTCCATCTCAACCCTTAACACTATGGCAGTCCCAGTCTATATTTGGAAATTCTATAATTTTTATCCAGTGACTATATCAGAACAGCAGTATTGTGATGTGTTACTAGAGGAGCACACTGCAAATCAAGCCCTGCTGTACCTGGAATTGTCATAAAAGTTAAAGATTTTTGAAAATTCACAGAATTCCCCAATTTACCTACCTTTCAGATTCAAGTAAACAAAGCTAAGGCCGTTTCTTTGTACTTAACAAGCATCACTATTTTTTGAAACTAATAGTATCTAGCAGCAGGTAAACAAATTATGAACCATCAGCACATTACTCGTTGAGAAGTCTTTATAAACTTACTATCTACACTGTCAGACACAGACAGTGGGGGGAGGAAAAGATTGGGAAGGCTGATCAGTAGTTTTTATCCAAAAGTATTTATTGAGATTTTCTTGTGCTGAATGCTGCTTGTTGATCTTCCTTCTCTGAGAACCCCTGCAACCGCAACCAACCTCCACTCTCGGCACCTTCCCCTGCAAACCGCAAGAAATGCACCACCAGGGATATATTTCCCTCCCCTCCCCTATCAGCGTTCCGAAAAGACCACTCCCTCCGTGACTCCCTTGTCAGGTCCACATCCCCCACCAACCCAACCTCCACTCCCAGCACCTTTCCCTGCAACCGCAAGAAATGCAAAACTTGCACCCACACCTCCCCCCTTACTTCCTTCCAAGGCCCCAAGGGATCCTTCCATATCCGCCACAAATTCACCTGCACCTCCACACACATCATTTACTGCATCCTCTATATTGGGGAGACAGGCCGCCTACTTGTGGAACGATTCAGAGAACACCTCTCGGACATCCGGACCAACCAACCCAACCACCCATTGGCTCAACACTTCAACTCCCCCTCCCACTCCACCAAGGACAAGCAGGTGCTTGGACTTCTCCATCACCAGACCATAGCAACACGACGGCTGGAGGAAGAGCGCCTCATCTTCCGCCTAGGAACCCTCCAACCACAAGGGATGAACTCAGATTT
>NC_057734.1:7035849-7042293 GCF_004010195.1 Chiloscyllium plagiosum | reverse complement strand
ACCTTCCTCATTCCTGAAGAAGGGCTCATGCACGAAACATCGATTCTCCTGCTCCTTGGATGCTGCCTCACCTGCTGCGCTTTTCCAGCAACACATTTTCAGATCTTCCTTCTCTGGATTGTTCACTCGTTTGCAGGAGATACAACTAATTCACACTTGTAAAGGCCTTTAACTTGAAATCTGCCATCAGGAACTCCTTGAAAGTGTTCCTAATTCTGAGTAGGATATTTCTGAGGATTCCTGTAATGTTAGCTTAGGAGATACACAGACAAGGTTAGAGAAACTAAAACCTGCTTTAACTCCTGACTATTGACAGTATGAAACTGTTTTCCCTGACTCACTACTAGCCACTCCAACTATCTCCATTCCATTTCCCAACCTTATGAGGTGCATGGATAGGATAAACAGACAAGGTGTTTCCCATGGGGTGAGGGAGTCCAGAACTGGAAGGCCTAGATTTAGGGTGAGAGGGGAAAGATATAAAAGGGACCTAAGGGGCAACTTTTTCACGCAGAGAATGGTGTGTGTATATGGATTGAGCTGCCAGAGGAAGTGGTGGAGGCTGGTCCAATTACAACATTTGAAAGACATCTGGATGGATATATGAATAGGAAGAGTTCAGAGAGATATGGGCCAAATGCTGGCAAATGGGACTAGATTAGGTTAGGATATCTGGTTGGCATGGATGATTGGACCGAAGGATCTGTTTCATGCTGTCCATCTCTCTGATTCTATCTCAACTCGACTTATCCTCAATGGACACATATTGCACCCAACACTATCTCCTTCCCGGAAATCCTTTCTCAACCTGATGTCTGAAACTCTGACTTTTTTTGCATGTAGACGGGAGCCTGTAATGGTGGCATGTGGGAGTGGCCAGACTTTGAAAGGAAAATGCAGTGGGGGCAGCGGCCCAGTGTGGTGCAGGGGCAACAATCCTGAGCAAGGGCAGTGGCCTTGTGCAGTGTGAGATAGCAGCCAGCAATGAGACCATGTGGAGACTGCCTCTGTGCTGGGCTGCTGCGAAGAGCCCTTGGAGAGAGACTGTGATGTTTGTCTTTTGAACTTTGCCTCTTGTTTTTCTGACCTATGGTTATATTGCATATAGCCATAATGTAACTTTTTTTCTCCATTTCTCTATTCAGTAACTAAGGATTGTACCAAGGTACATTGTAGCTAACAACATGGTGCCATGTGTTGATGACATTGTTGCACTAACTAATCTTGTAACTGAGGAATCTGTACCTAGGTATCTTTATACCTAAGATGGCACTGTAAGTGGCGATTTATAAACTTTTCACTGTATTCATTTCAAAATATGTGACAATAAAGCTAATTCATTCAATTCATTAATTCATTGTGAATTAAAAGTGATAGCTTACAGCAACTGCTGAAGGAAGATTAAGCTGGTTTTCTTCGGCTGAAAACAGTTTTTACTGCAGAGCACAGATCTCCTGAGCTTGTGGGAATCTGGGTATTTTGTTCACAGCCCCAAGCTGTAGAGCTACTGGGGAGTCAGTCACATAGATTTTGACAGTCAGAATGCCGTTGTCATTGATTTAAAAGTCATAATCTGCAGATCAACCAGTTACTTGTTGCCAGCTGAATCTCCATTTGTGCATATACCTTCAGTTCCAGCTCATACCTTCTGTGACTGCTTGTCTCAACAGCTGTGTAAACAGTACTTACAATGAGTGTTAGGTAACTTGCTTTCCAAAAAGTAAGACAGTGTCTTTGGCAATTCTTGGATTTTAAAATAGGTATTTTCTGTAGTGATTGTAATGATGTCAGCCTGGTCGATATCACTGAATATTCCCTGATTGGAACTCTTAATCTGGTCCAAGTGGGGAGTCCTGGTTGACTGATAAAACAGGAATGCTAGATATCCTGTTCACGCTGAGACCTGGCTCTGAGGGAGCCGAATCAGTGTCAAGGATTCTTCATGTGTTAATAAAGGGTGATTGGTGACATTTCAGTTGTGATGAGAGAAAAGCGTACTCCTGAAGAAATCCGCTCGCAGTTGGGGTTAGCATTTTTGGCTTCATGCTATTATTTAGGAATCTTGACTTTTTCAACCCTGCCGTCGAAGACTTGGCCGAATATGTGGGAAGGATGCAATTTTTTTTGGGTAGATAAAAAGCAACAAGCAATTCTTCTGACGGTTTGTGGGCCGACAATTTTTTTAGTTATTAGGATCCCAACTTTCTCTGACATACCAGGTACTAAAACCTTTCAAGAGTTGACAGATTTAATTAAGGAATTTAACGGCCTAAGTCTCCTATAATTCTGAAATGCTATTGATTTTACCTGGCATTTCAAGAACCAGAGGAATCTGCACTGGAATTTTTCACTAGGTTAAGATGACTGGCAGAGGGCTGTGACTTTGATTTAACCCTGAATGAGATGCTGAGAGACTGGTAGGTGGGATTAATGATGTAACCATGCAAAAGTGCACAAGTTGAAGCCCAACTGGACTTGAGGGAGACCGTACAGCTGGCTTTGTCATTGGAAGATGTGGCAACAGGTATTCCAATGGAAGCAGATACCCTTGCCAGTTCGACTGAACTTGGGGAACATCACTTGAATGAAGGCAATTGCATAGCTTCACTCAGCACATATTCTGAATGGAGGGATTCTAAGTCAGCCCACAGCAAAACTCCAAAACAAAGCCAAGCAGTTAAAATTTTCTTCAGGATCCAGGCAGGCAAGCTATTGTAGTTGCTGTCTGTATAAGTTACTGGAGACAACAAAACAGTCCTCCTAGACCTAAATTGAGGTCTAAGTGAACTCATGGGCTCGTATCCAGGAGAATGCACACCCTGGAAAGTCCACCTGCATCTGGTTTGGAACAGTTAAATAGCAGAGCAACATCCAAATAATAACTAATCAAAATAAATGACTGGTTAAATAGTCATTCAGTTCTAATGGAAGTCGATACTAGCATGGCCGTTTCAGTGACTGCAAAACCTGCGTTCAACAAAATTTGGTCTGGACCCCAATTCTTTAAGTTTGCTCAAGACCTTGACTAGACTGAGAATCTGTACAGGGAAACCCCTACAGCTTAAGGTACGGCTTTGGTTTTGGTCTCTTAAGAGAAGCAGCTGGTTTAGTTGTAGTAAAGTCTAAGCTTGATGGGATAAAATTGGTTGAGAATTCATCTTGATTGGCTTAACATTTTTTGATTAAAAATGGCTGCCTGAGGATCTTAAGTTTTTTTGAAATTGATAAATGATTTGGATCAAGGGACAAAAGCTATGGTTGCTAAATTTGTTTTATCACGGTGATCAGTTGTAAAATAAGTTGTGAAGAGTACATTAGACTAAAATGGGTTATAGATATATTAAATGTGTGGGTCAAGATATGGCCAGCGGAGTATAATGTGGGGAAATGTGAAACTGTTCTAGTTTAGCAGGAAGAATAAAAAAGAAACATATTATCTAAATTGTGATATATTGCAGAATTCTGTTTGCAGCGAGATCTGAAATCCCCAATGCATTAATCACAAAAGATTAGTATGCAGGTACAGCAAGTAGTTAGGAAAGCCAGTGGAATGTTATGACTTGTTGCAAGAGGATTTGAATACAAAACTAAAGGAGGTTCACTCATATAAGGCATTAGTGAAATTACATCTGGACAACTATGTACTGTCATCTTATACAGGGAAGGATGCAGATTGATTGGAAGCAGTCATAGAGACATTACTAGACCAATATTTGGAAACTGGTGGGTTGGCTTGAGAGAAACAATTGGACAGGCTAGACTTATACTTGCTGGAGTTTAGAACAGTAAATGACAACTTAGCTGAAACCTGTATGACTTGAGGAGTATTGACATAGTGGATTGAAACTGATGTTTCTTCCTGCGAGATGATCTAGAACTAGTGTTTAAACATGAGAGATTTCCCATTTACCATAGAGAGATTTTTTTTCCTCTCTATGGGTAGTAAATCTTTAGAACACTCTTCCATAAAAGGTGGTTGAAACAGTCTTTAGTATAGAAACGTGGCTAAGGGAGAGAGAGGACTGGCAGTTCAATGTTCTAAGGTACAGATGCTATTGGATGGATAGAAGGGGAGTCAAGAGAGGAGGGGGGAGTTGTGTTTTTGGTGTGGGAGAACATTATGGCAGTTCTGAGTGAGGACATTCTTGAGGGTTCATCTACTGAATCTGAATTGGTAGAACTGAGAAATTAAAAAGGGGAGACCACTTTGATGGCATTGTTCTATTGGCCTCCCAGTAGTCAGAGGGGGATTGGGGAGCAAATAAGTAAGGTGATTGCAGATACCTGCAAGAATAGTAGGGTTATAATTATTGGGGATTTAAAATGTCCTAATATCAACTGGGACTGTCATTGTGTTAAGGGCTTGGAAAGAGAGAAATTTGTTAACTGTGTTCAGGAAGAATTTCTCATGCAGTATTCAGATGACCCAACGAGAGAAGGGGTACCAGAGTACACTTAAGAGAGAAACCTGATGATGACGACTTGAAAATTAGGCAGGGTAAATGAGAAATGTGTTAGCGGGAGAACACTTTGCCACTAGATACCATAATTCCATTAGTTTTAAAATAGCTATGGAAAAGGGTAGATTTGATCTAAGAGTAAAAGTTCTAAATTGTAGCATGGCAAACTTTGATGATCTTAGACAGGAACTTACAAATGTTGATTAGGGGAGGCAAAGGGATGTCTGTTAAGTTTTCATTAGTGAGTTAATGAGGGTTCTGGGTCAGCATATTTCTGTTAGAGTGAAGAGTGAGGCTGGCAGGAGTAAAGAACCCTGCATGACTAAATTTATTGAGGTCTTGGTCAAGAAAAAGGAGGAGACGTGAAATGTATAGGCAGCTGGGCTCAAGTGAATAACTTAGGTAGAGAGGGTACCAGAGTACACTTAAGAGAGAAATCAGGAGGGCTGTAAGGGGGTACGAATGGCTTTGGTAGGTAAGTTAAAGGAGAATCCACAGGGATTCTGCAAGTACATGAAGGGCAAAAGTGTAACAAGGGAGAGAATTGAGCCTCTTAAAGATCAACAAGGTCGCCTATGTGCAGAGCCACAAGAGATGGGTAAGGTTCTAAATGTATATTTTTCATCAGTATTTATCATCAAGAAAGGCATGGATGCCAGGGAACTTTAAGAAATAAATAGTGATGTCTTGAAGAGAGTCCACATTACAGAAAAAGAGGGCTGGAAGTCTTAAAACACGTTGATGTAGCTAAATGCCTGGGATCTGATTAAGTGTATCTTAGGACTTTGTGGGAGGTTGAGGAGGAAAATTTAGGGGCCTTACTGGAGACATTTGTATCCTCAGCAGCCACAGGTGAAGTGCTCACCTGGCTACCTCCTATGCTCGAGTGAAGAAAGTCCCTTAGCCTACCTATTGAGCATATTTTAATAATTCAAACCCTCCATTCCAGCAACATCCTAATAAAGGTCTTCTGAACCTTCTCAAATTTAATAATATCCTTCCTATAGTCGTGCGACCAGAACTACATACAGTACACCAGAAAAAGCCTCACTAACATCCTGTACCACCTTAACATAAGGTCTCAACTCTTATACTCAAAAGTATGAGCATTGGAGGCAAGCATGCTGAATGCTTTCTTAACCACCCTGTCTACCTGTGATGCAAATTTTCAAGAATTATGTACCTGAACCCCTCAACTTCTGTTCTCCAACACTACCTCGGGTCTTACCATTAATTGTATAAGTCCTGTTGTTGTTTGTATTACCAAAATGCAATACCTCACATTTATCCAAACTAAACTCCATCTGCCACACTTTAGCTCATTGAAGTTTTAGATAACTTTCTTTACTGTCCATTACACCACCAATTTTGGTGTCATCCACAAACATACTAACCATACCTCTTATATTCTCATCCAGGTCATTTATATAAAGGACAAACAAAAGGGGACCCCGTACTGATCCTTGTGGACTGTCACTGGTCACACTCCAGTTGAAAAACAACCCTCCACCACTGCCTTCTAATTTCATAACCAATTGGTCAGCTCAGCCTGAATCCCATGTGATCTAACTTTACTAATTAGTCTACCATGCAGAACCTTGTGAAAGGTTAATGATGGCGGGAAGTTGGGAGAGGAATGATATTGTTGAGCAATCAGAGCAGCCATGATCTTATTGAATGACAGAATAGGCTTGAAGGACCAAGTCATAGAGATATACAGCATGGAAACAGACCCTTCGGTCCAACCCGTCCATGCCAACCAGATATCCCAACCCAATCTAGTCCTACCTGCCAGCACTCAGCCCATATTCCTCCAAACCCTTCCTATTCATATACTCATCCAAATGCCTCTTAAATGTTGCAATTGTACCAGCCTCCACCATATCCTCTGGCAGCTCATTCCATACACATACCACCCTCTGCATGAAAAAGTTGCCCCTTAGGTCTCTTTTATATCTTTCCCCTCTCACCCTAAACCTATGCC
>NC_057734.1:7009619-7035688 GCF_004010195.1 Chiloscyllium plagiosum | reverse complement strand
TGTACAGCCGCAACATGACCTCCCAACTCCTGTACTCAATATTCTGACCAATAAAAGAACGTATACCAAGCACCTTCTTCACTATCCTTTCTACCTGCGAATCCACTTTCGAGGAGCTATGAACCTGCACTCCAAGGTCTCTTTGTTCAGCAACACTCCCTAGGACCTTACCATTCAGTGTATAAGTCCTGCTAAGATTTGCTTTCCCAAAATGCAGCACCTCCCATTTATCTGAATTAAACTCCATCTGCCACTTCTCAGCCCATTGGCCCATCTAGTCCAGACCCTGTTGTAATCTGAGGTAACCCTCTTCGCTGTCCACTCCACCTCCAATTTTGATGTCATCTGCAAACTTACTAACTGTACCTCTTATGCTTGCATCCAAATCATTTGTGTAGATGACAAAAAGTAGAGGGCCCAGCACCAATCCTTGTGGCACTCCACTGGTCACAGGCCTCCAGTCTGAAAAACAACCCTCCACCACCAGCCTCTGTCTTCTATCTTTGAGCCCGTTCTGTATCCAAATGGCTAGTTCTCCCTGTATTCCGTGAGATCTAACCTTGCTAACCAGTCTCCCATGGGAAACCTTGACGAACGCTTTACTGAAGTGCATATAGATCACATCTACTGCTCTGCCCTCATCAATCTTCTTTGTTACTTCTTCAAAAAACTCAAGTTTGTGAGACATGATTTCCCATGCACAAAGCCATGTTGACTGTCCCTAATCAGTCCTTGCCTTTCCAAATACATGTACATCCTGTCCCTCAGGATTCCCTCCAACAACTTGCCCACCACCGAGGTCAGGCTCACTGGTCTTTCGTTCCCTGGCTTGTCCTTACCATCTTTCTTAAACAGTGGCACCACGTTTGCCAACCTCCAGTCTTCCGGTACCTCACCTGTGACTATCAATGATACAAATATCTCATCAAGAGGCCCAACAATCACTACTCTAGCTTCCCACAGAGTTCTCAGGTACACCTGATCAGGTCCTGGGGATTTATCCACCTTTACCCGTTTCAAGACATCCAGCACTTCCTCCTCTGTAATCTGGACATTTTGCAAAATGTCACCATCTATTTCCCTACAGTCTATATCTTCCATATCCTTTTCCACAGTAAATACTGATGCAAAATATTCATTTAGTATCTCCCCCATTTTCTGTGGCTCCACACAAAGGCCACCTTGCTGATCGTTGAGGGGCCCTATTTTCTCCCTAGTTACCCTTTTGTCCTTAATATATTTGTAAAACACCTTTGGATTCTCCTTAATTATATTTGCCAAGTGCTCTACTCCTGTTCCTAGATTATGTATTCTATGTTTCTTTTCTTTGAGGAGGTGACCAAGCATGTGGATGAGGGTAGAGCAGTGGATGTAGTGTTTTAGTAAGGCATTTGATAAGGTTCCCCATGGTAGGCTTATGCGGAAAGTCAGGAGGCTTGGGTAGAGGGAAATTTGGCCAGTTGGATAGAAAACTGGCTAACCGGTCGAAGTCAGAGAGTGGTGGTAGATGGTAAGTATTCAGCCTGGAGCCCAGTTACAAGTGGAGTTCTGCAGGGATCAGTTCTGGGTCCTCTGCTGTTTGTAGTTTTTATTAATGACTTGGAAGAGGGAGTCGAAGGGTGGGTCAGTAAATTTGCAGATGATACGAAGATTGGTGGAGTTGTGGATAGTGAGGAGGGCTGTTGTCGGCTGCAAAGGGACTTAGATATGATGCGGAGCTGGGCTGAGGAGTGGCAGGTGGAGTTCAACTCTGTCAAATGTGAGGTTGTCCATTTTGGAAGGACAAATAAGAATGCGGAATACAGGATTAATGGTAGGGTTCTTAGTAAGGTGGAAGAGCAGAGGGATCTTGGGGTCTATGTTCATAGATCTTTGAAAGTTGCCACTCAGGTGGATAGAGCTGTAAGAAGGCCTATGGTGTATTAGCGTTCATTAGCAGAGGGATTGAATTCAAGAGTCGTGAAGTGATGTTGCAGCTGTACAGGACCATGGTTAGGCCACATTTGGAGTACTGTGTGCAGTTCTGGTCACCTCACTTTAGGAAAGATGTGGAAGCTTTGGAGAGGGTGCAGAGAAGATTTACCAGGATGTTGCCTGGAATGGAGAATAGGTCGTATGAGGATAGGTTGAGAGTGCTAGGCCTTTTCTCGTTGGAACAGCGAAGGATGAGGGGTGACTTGATAGAGGTTTATAAGATGATCAGAGGAATAGATAGAGTAGACAGTCAGAAACTTTTTCCCCGGGTACAACAGAGTGTTACAAGGGGACATAAATTTAAGGTGAAGGGTGGAGGGTATCGGGGGGATGTCAGGAATAGGTTCTTTACCCAGAGAGTGGTGGGGGCATGGAATGCACTGCCTGTGGGAGTGGCAGAGTCAGAATCTTTGGTGACCTTTAAGCGGCAATTGGATAGGTACATGGATGGGTGCTTAAGCTAGGACAAATGTTCGGCACAACATCGTGGGCCGAAGGGCCTGTTCTGTGCTGTATTGTTCTATGTTCAAAAGTGAAGAAATCCAGGAAATTCTAGTCTGGTCACACAGGAAACTGAAACATATTTTGCCATCTCGCAATGGAAGACTGGGAAAAATTATTCTGAATGTAAATTGTTCTTCACCATCATTTATAAACTAGTTTGCACATGAAGTTGGAAGAGCTCCCAACTTCCAATTCCATTATAAATAGGTCACTCATTTCACTACAGTTACTTTGGATTAGCTAGAGTAGGATTGCCATACTCTGCCACCCTCTCAATGTGTCCATGCTCTTAGAATGATAAAGTGTGGCTTCATCATGGTATACTGCAGTGAATGAATGTTATTTTGACATTGCACGTAATTGAAATTGAGATTCTTCTCACTTTTTGGACAAAGCACCAATGTCTCAATTCTCATATTTACTTAGCTGTTAGTCTGATAGTAGTAAATGCAGAATTAGCTCAATATCCATTGGTTGTGGATGTAAATCTGCTCGCTGAGCTGGAAGGTTAGTTTTCAGAAGTTTCATCACCATACTAGGTAACATAAGTGAGTCTCTGGTGAAGCACTCGTGTTATGACCCGCTTTCTATTTGTGTGTGTTTTGGTTTCCTTGGGTTGGTGATGTCATTTCCAGTTCTTTTTCTCAGAGGCTGGTAAATGGAGTCCAAGTCGATGTGTTTGTTGAGAGTTCCAGTTGGAATGCCATGCTTCTAGGAATTCTCGTGCGTGTCTGTTTGACTTGTCCTTGGATGAATGTGTTGTCCCAGTCAAACTGGTGTCCTTCCTCATCTGTGTGTAAGGATACTTGTGATAGTGGGTCATGTCTTTTTGTGGCTAGTTGATGTTCTTGTATCCTGGTGGCTAGTTTTCTGCCTGTTTGTCCAATGTAGTGTTTGTTCCAGTTCTTGCAAGGTATTTTGTAAATGATATTGGTTTTGCTTGTTGCCTGTATAGGGTCTTTCAAGTTCATTAAGCTGCTGTTTTAGTGTGTTGGTGGGTTTGTGGGCTGTTGTGATGCACAGACGTCTGAGTAGTATGGCAATTATTTCTGAGATATCTTTGATGTGGGGAAGAGTGGCGAGGGCTTCTGGACACTTTTTGTCTGCTTGTTTGGGTTTGTTGTTGAGAAATCGGCAGATAGTGTTCATTGGGTACCTGTTCCTTTTGAATATGCTTTATAGGTGATTTTCCTCTGCTGCTTTTAAAAGTGTAGTCTGTTCACTTGCTAAGATCAGTGACTGTTGCACCCTCTCTGAAGTACCTGTGGTTATACATAGCAGATGGAAGCTAGAGCTTCTTTGGTTACTCTGATGTGATTCAAAATAAACAAACTTTTTTCATTTCTCTAATTTTTTGTCTGGTTCCTTTTCCTTCACCATTACAACTTCAAGGACATGAGAACTGTTTCTGCATCTTCTGTTGAGCATATGTATATTGGTGCATGTGTGAGCCTTGAGATGAACTTCAGTCCCTTTCTCATCATGGAATTGTATTTGATGTTGCCCTTGGCACACTTTTTTAAATAGATGGTTTAGAAGTGTAATAAGCTAAGTGATATATTTTTATTACTCAGCATCACTCTGAAGACATTTGTATGTTCCACACTGCTGTTTTAGCTAAAATTGATTATTTCATCAGTCATCAACTTTGCTCATCAAAGTTATCCAAAATGTTTGCTGAGCCATCTGTTCAAGAATTTCCCTGGTTTAGTTGCTGAATCCCAAGTGACAGAACTGGTATTGCAGTTGACCAATTACACAACCATCAAAGACACCTGTCACCCCATTTCCCAGCCACATTTTGGCATAAGGCCAAACAGAAACTGTTTACAAACAGAAACTGAAGCCTGAGGATCCAGTACCATTGCTTCTGTATGAAGAGGAGATAGTCTTGATTGAAGATTGCAACTGGAGCAATTGTTGAGGATCAGACTGAGCCGAGGTAGCTGCCACTTCAGATGTTTGATGTGGAACTGAGCTAAAACATGATGGAGGGCAGTCTTTTTAAGATGCATGACAAATTATATAGCACCCTGAATGTAAATCAATACACCTACATAACTCAGAAATATGATTATAAAAAAAAAAGAGAGATAATCTATTTTTTATCCAAGATATCGAGTTTTAAACTGGAAGGTGGCAAGGTTGAATACATTTGTGAAGAACTTCATTGTGTGGCGCTTATTTAGCTGACGATGCTGTTGCCTGCTACAAAAGGAGGGACATTCTCAATGGCCCAAGATAGTGGTGGAGAGAGTTTGAAGGTAATGTTATGAAGAGGTAGAGGATTGGGGTTATGAAAGTATTTAGCTGAAAAATCAGAATTTTTCTGTCAGGCATTGGGTGAGCAGCACTTTGTGTGGCATAGAACACAGATGACAGAGATTTGGATGTGCTAATGTTAGAGGCAGATGCTGGAGTGGCCAGGTGTGCTTGAAAAATAGTCTGAAAATGAAAAGGCATGGATGAGAGTTTCAGCAGTGCCAGATAAGCCAATGTAGGGAAGAAGTTTGTGGTGTTGAGAGTGTAATCATTTTAACCGGTGGCTGGGGACTTGGATGGAATTGTTGGCAGTATGTGGCATTTATTAGAGCTCAAAGGTGCTGACTTTATTCAGTTGGATGAAATTGACTGAATTTTGGACATTCAGTCTAATGGCATGGAAGCAGTTGAAAGGTTGCACTTGATATTACACAGGTACTTGCATGTCAGTGAGAAAGTAGGTGGGACCAGAGAAACTTTGGACACTGTGGGTGTGATTCAAGTGGTGTAAATGAGTTGCCAAATAGTTGGAAGGAAATGCTATCATTAGAAATATGAGTGAAAACAGACAAGGGGAGTTCCAATAATCTGAGAGACAGGAGGATCCTGGCATGGTCAGCCATGTTGAAGCTTCACTTGGAGGTCGCCACTGATGTTACCTAGCCAGGTAATGAAACGTCTGGATATCAAACCTACAGCTCAGCGAGCAAACCTACACCCTTTATCCCAGTTATTTTAAAAACAATAACAACTTGTGGCTTTTATTAAGGCTACAGCACAATAAGAGGGGAGCAAGCTGATTGAAATTTGGGAAAGTATTTTGGAGAATCTTTTCAAGGACTTTGGTGAGGTAAGGAAAATTGGCATTTGATATTGCAGTGACAGCAGTGGTGGGCAGATTGTTGGAGGGGATCCTGAGGAATAGAATTTATATGTATTTGGATTAAGGATAGTCAACATGGCTTTGTGCGTGGGAAATCATGTCTCACTGACTTAACTGAGTTTTTTGAAGCAGGAAAGAAAAGGGTTAATAAGGCTGAGCAGTGGAAGTGATCTGTATGGACATCAGTAAAGCATTCAACAAGGTTCCTTGTCGTAGACCGGTTAGCAAGGTTAGATCACATGGAATTCAGGAAGAACTAGCCATTTGGATACATAATTGGCTCGAAGGTAGAAGATAGAGAGTGGTGGTAGAGGGTTGCTTTTTAGACTGGAGCCCAGTGACCAGCGGTGTGTCACAAGCATCAATGCTGGGTCCACTACTTTTTGACATTGATTTGGACGTGAACAAAGGAGGTATGGTTAATAAGTTTGCAGAAGACACCAAAATTGGAGGTGTGGTGGACAGCTAAATGGGTTATCTCAGAGTACAACCTTGATCAGATGGGCCAGGAGTTTAATTTAGATAAACATGATGTGCTGCAATCAAGTAGAACTTACACACTTAATGATAAGGTCCTGGGGATTGTTGCTGAACAGAGACCTTGGAGTGCAGGTTCATAGTTCTTTGAAAGTGGAGTTGAAGTTGGACAGGCTAGTGAAGAAGAGGCTTTGTGGTGCTTGCCTTTATTGGTCAGTGCATATCAGAGTTAGGAGGTCATATTGCGGCTATATAGGATATTGGTTTGGCCACTATTGGAATACTGCATTCAGTTCTGATCTCTCTGCTGGAGGAAGGATGTTGTGAAACTTGAAAGGGTTCATAAAAGATTTACAAGGATGTTGGCAGGGTTGGAGGATTTGAGCGAAAAGGAGAGGCTGAGTAGGCTGCGGCTGTTTTCCCTAGAGCATCAGTGGCTGAGGGGGAGACCTCATACAGATTTATAAAATTGAGGGCCTTAGGTCGGGTGAGTAACCAAGCTCTATTCCCCAGGTTCGGGAAGTCCAAAACTATAGGCCATAGGTTTAAGGTGAGAGGAGGAAGATTTAAAAGGGACCTAAGGGGCAACTTTTTCTTACATGGCAGTGCATGTATGGAAGGAACTGCCAGAGGAAGTAGTGGTGACTGATACAATCACAACGTTTGAAAGGTATCTCGGTGAGTGCATGAATAGGAAGGGTTTAGAGGGATATGGGCCAAATGCTGGCAAATGGGACTCGATTAATTTAGGATAACAAATTGGCATGGACGAGGTGGACTGAAGGATTTGTTTCCATGCTGTACATCTCTACGACTCTAAATGAAAGGTTAAAGCTAAGTCTTTAACTAAGTGCTAAAATTCATTGGAAAAATGGGAAGTATAATTTTTGTATGTCACAAATATGGCATATATCATTAACATAGCATTATTATATTAATGTTAGATGATTCATTGTATCTATTGCTCACAGGCTAATGACATTTATTAAAATTTGAGAATATAATCTAAATGTAATTCACTTACCTTAAAGTGATTCTCTTCTGGGTTTTGCTTCCTAAATTCTGCAGAATTTCATCACTATGAACCAGCAACATGAAACGGGGATAAAAGTTGTTGTTCACCCACAATCTATGTTAATTTTCAAAGCAATGTACTCACTGGGTATAATTATGCAGTACAGTGTACACTGCAGCTGCATAATGAGCATTGAGAAAAATTGAAATCCTCCCTTGTTTTATTTCTCAGTAATTAAGCCCTCCACACAAATGCTGCATACTCTTTTTTTGCTCATTTGGTTTGGCACAGAAGATTGCAGCTGCCTTTGGCTAGCTATGATGTGGGCTGTAAGGTAGCTACGCCTCATGCTAAAAAGCTGTTGAATTGAAGGGACGTGTGAGGAATGTGGAGAATTTCACTCTCTTGTTTTAGACTACATTGCTGCTATGTCAAGTCTCTAACCCACTCAGTGCATTGTGTGCTATGACATAGTCAGTCACCGTTGTTAATTTGCCCACAAGGGGTTTTTGACAGAACATTGTCAATGAATGGACATTTTGAAAAGAGCATTTTCATGCTTGAGTTTGCTTTTACTAGACCTTATGTTTGCATACCAAAAACGCTTGACATTGCATAACATAGGCAGGCTTAAGAGAGTAGTTAGCCTGATCTTAATTGGCACGACACTCATTGATCTACTTTCATTTAATTTCAGAGAATTGTATTATGATTGCATGATATTGACATTGATCTCCGAAAACAACCCCAATTATTGGAGCTACAAAAATGATTTGAGATGCAATCTGATATAGCTAATATTACAAATCTGCATACTGTTTCTCTGCTAAATTTGTTTTGCTTCAGTGCTGTGATTATTCATGTGCACATAATTTATCACTTGCATAATTATAGTATGACATATAACAATCTTCTCTACATTGTCTACTTAGGCACTCTCTTAATAGATGTAGAATGACAACCATATTTTATATTCAGGTAGTTAGTCAGATAATTGCATCAGCCTTACTGGAGTGTAACAGTATGATGCTACCTTTGTGTTTGTGAATCAGGAATTGAGTCATTCTGTGTTCCATGAACTGTTCTGGGTGACCACCGTTGCATACTGGAAAATTTTAAATTTTCCCTTTTATGGGTACCAAGTGTCCCTATCTGCCATGATTAATGTGTAAGCAGTTTAAGATTGCCCATGAGCTTTGCAGAAGACTAAAACCAGATATGTTTCACAAGTTTGTGCTCACTTCTGAACCCCATTCTGTTTTCCAGCTTTCATTGGAGTGAAGTCATACTATATGTATGCTTTTCAAATTAAACTTGTAAGTATACTGTGTTGGGACAATGAGCAGTGCAGAAGTTGTTATTGGGGCATGGATAGGATAAATAGACAAAGTATTTTCCCTGGGGTCGGGGAATCCAGAACTGGAGGGCATAGGTTTAGGGTGAGAGGGGAAAGATATAAAAGAGACCTAAGGGGCACCTTTTTCACGCAGAGGGTGGAACGTGTATGGAATGCCTGAGGATGTGGTGGAGGCTGGTACAATTGCAACATTTAAGAGGCATTTGGATGGATATATGAATAGGAAGGGTTTAGAGGGATATGGGCCAGGTGTTTGCAGGTGGGACTAGATTGGATTGGGATATCTGGTTGGCATGGACGGGTTGGACCGAAGGGTCTGTTTCCATGCTGTACATCTCTATGACTCTGACGTTTTCAGTTCTTTCTTTGAATTGAAAATTGATCTATGTTTTTAAATGTATTTAATTTTTAGGTTCAGTCCAGACTCTGTGAACATGTGTCAATGCTCAGCGCCTTCCCCTTCATCAAATAAAGTTAAAAGTCACACAACACCAGGTTATATTTCAACTCTCAACAGGTTTATTTGGAAGCACTAGCTTTCAGAACACTGCTCCTTCAGTTGGTTGTGGAGAATAAGATTGTAAGACACAGAATTTATAGCAAACATTTACAGTGTGATGTGACTGAAATTATATATTTAAAAAGACCTGGGTTGATTAAGTCTCTAATCCTTTAAAATAACAGTCCGTTCTTATGTAAATTGTAAAACTATTTTTTAAAAATTACATTCTCAAGTGAACTTTAACAATTGGTGTTATGTCAGCCCAGATAATTTATTGAAGGTGTGAGTTCCCCAGTTCAGCAAATAAATAAGTATATTAATGACATATGTGATTTAAAGGGTGAAATCAGTTTTCATTTATAGAGTCATAGAGATGTAAGCAAGGAAACAGACATTTCGGTCAAACTCATCCATGCCGACCATATATCCCAACCCAATCTAGTCCCACCTGCCAGCACCCGGCCCATATCCCTCCAAACCCCTCCTATTCAAATACCCATCCAAATGCCTCTTAAATGTTGCAATTGTACCAACCTCCACCACATCCTCTGGCAGCTCATTTCATACACGTATCAGATTCTGCAACTAAACGTTCCCTGTCAGAGACATTTCAAGAAGGGTTTAAAGAAAAGAAATAAACATTTTTAATGGAAGGTACTCTAGTGTTTTGATATCTGGGTAGCTATAGCTGTGATGCCATTGGTTTGTAAACAGTGAGACTGTGAGGACTGCAGATACTTGAATGTTTGCAAACAGACAGGAAAAAGAGAATAAACAAGGAATTTAAGTTGGTAGGCTGTGACTAGTGAAGTGCCATAAGGATCGTTCTGGTACTCTGCTTTTTAAAATCTACATCAATTGACCTGGATGAAGAGACCAAGAGTAATGAATCCAAGTTAGCTGTGAGGAGGAGACACAGTCCACAAAGAAGTATAGACCCGAGTAGCAATCACTGTCGGTTTGCCATTCCTGCTGTTAACTCTTTCCACCATGATCGGGCTCTACGTTCCTACCTATCACTTCTAAACTTGGCATCTTCGAATATGTGGAGCATACCTAATATCTGATCCCCACTTTGTAATACAGAATTTTTAGAAGAAGCCAAGCCTCTTTTCACAGCAAAGACTGCTGTATTCTGGTAAATGGAGATCGCTAATGATGACATAATAGTAATATCATTGGATGAGTGACCCAGAGGCCTGGGCTAATACAGCTGGTGCAATTTAAATTCAATTAATAACTATAAAATTGAAAACTAGCTTCTATAGTGGTGACCATAATTTATTCTTGATTGTTATAAACATTCAACCAGTCTGGCATATGTTTGACTCAAAGTTCACAACAAAGTGGTCCACTCTCAACTGCCCTTTGATGTGGCTTCACGAGCCATTCCCTTCAATGGCAATTAGGGATGGGCAACAAAAAGGGTCACCTTGTCAGTGACATCTGCAGTCTATGAGATGACAAAGAAATCTTTGGGATGTTTCAGTAGTATTTTTCAAACGTGTTAGTTAATCTGAGAGACTGGGTGGTGAGATAATGTACTGTGGTTAGTGGGTGGGGCAGACATGGTTATAATTGGTCTGGTATTTCCTGGGCAACTATCCAGGCAAGTCAGATCTTACCCACATCTCTGATTCAAATCAGATTCAAAGAAATTTGTACAAGATCCTGGGAATATGGAGAATTGTCCATTTTGAAGTGTAAATGTCTTGGGCAATACCCACATATAACTGTGTTGCAACTTCCAAGGAGTCTCAGTAAGTATCTTTGTGGGTAAATCGGTCTCAGACGATTTGGATACTGGAAGATCTGCGCACAGAACAGTTTAGTGAATAGAATAGAATATAGAATAGATTGTGGTTCTGCTATAATGGGCGTTTCTTCAATGCGAATTGACTATAATACGATTGTAGAATTTAGACCATTATTTGTAGAAAGCGAACTTTCCTGACATGTAAAACACTATTCTGGTCCCGTTGGTTTAAATGGTGCTGCTATTTCACGATTTTCTTATAACATGAGATCGCATGGGAACGGGACTGCCGTGTTACATCAGAACAGACTATATGCTTTATCATCATGTGTACTCTCGTAGAGGAGTACAGTGAAAAGTTTTCACAATGAATGCCTCTAATGGCTCCATCTTAGGTACAAATACCTAGGTACAAATCTTGGATACAAAAGAAGAGTAAAAGGAAAAGTAGTAGCATTACTTACAGTGTCTTAAAAAAATTTAGAAGATGTTGTGGCTATTACGGAGACATGGCTAGAACAGGGACAGGATTGGCTGTTGCAGGTTCCAGGATTTAAATGTTTTAGTAGGGTCAGAGGTGGGGGTAAAAGAGGGGGAGGTGTGGCATTGCTTGTCAAAGATCGGCTGGCTATTAAGGCTCTGGTCAAGAAAAACAGGACACATGTCAGGTACAGTCAGCTTGATCAAGTGAAACCTTAATAGGCATAGGGGCTGGAGAAATGCACTTTGGATGGAAATCAGGAATACAAAAATGGGCGAGAATGTTAAGAATATTGGAAGTGATTGTCCATATATATTAAGGGCAAAAGAGTAACTGGGGAGGAAATGGGGCCTTGAAAGAGCAGTGAGGCCATCGATGTGTGGAACGACAACAGGAGATGACTAAGACACAAAACAAATATTTCACTCGAGAACTTACTGTCGAGAAAGACTGTGGAACTCAGGAAACTGAAGGCCACAATTGGAATGGTCTGTGCCGTCAGAACATAGAACGGAGAAAAGAACAGGCCCTTTGGCCCACGACGTTGTGCCGACGGTTAATCTTAATGTGAAATAAAATAAGTTGACCTACGCACCCCTCTACTCACTGTTATCTATGTTCATGTCCAGCAGTCTCTTAAGTGTCCCTAATGACTCTGCTTCCACCACCACTACTGGCAACGCATTCCATGCATTTGCAACTCTCTGTGTATAGAACCTTCCTCAGACATCCCCTCTATAGTGAATGGTGCAGCGGACGTACAATGTCAGCTGTGAAGCTATACGGTAAAATTGGGGCAGTTCTCTGAGGAGAACAGAAGGCTGAAAGCTGGTATTCACTTGCCATCGAAAGAGGTGAAAAACACTCACCATCAACATCCATCAACTCTCTCCACCGCCCCAAAGGATGCTTCCACATCCAGAAGAGATTTTCCTGCACATCTAACCATGTACTGTGTCTATTGTTCAGGACGGGATTTCCTTATCACTGGGGAGATACGACCCTCATTCGCAGAGCATTGCAGAGAAAATCTCTGGGACACAAGCACCAAACAATCACACCTTGCTGTAGCTGAATTCTTCACCTTCCCCCTCCCACTTCAAAGATATGCAAGCCCTGGGTTTCGTCCACCCTCAAATGCATGAACAATTCGCCTTCCTCGAAGGGACCCATCAACCAATCGGCATCAATGTTAACTTCACCAGTTTCCTCAACTCCCCTCCCTATCCTCCCATCGCAGATCAAACCCTCCAATTCGGCTCCACCTTATTGACGGTCCCATCTGTCCATCTTCCTTGCTAAGAATCAGCTCCACTCCGCTCCAAGCTATCATCATCACCCTGCAACCTGCATAAACTGATTGATTTCCCAGCACTACTCCCATTCCAGCGCCACCTACCCTCCTATTTATCTATCAGCACCCTTATACCTCCCCTCATTCCAGATTAAGGGCTTCTGACTGGAATGTCGATTTTCCTGCTCCTGATGTTGCTTGACTGGCTATGCTTTTCCAGACTAAAACTTTTTGAATCAGCTTGACATTTTCAAATTCATGAAGGGTCCAAAGAGAGTAAAATAAGGAAGGAAAACGCTCCAACATATGAAAGTGACTAGAACAGCTCGGCAGCGATTGACGGTCATCAGGAAAGGAAGTGGAAGTGACATGAGGAAGAATGGGTTCGCACAGGGACTAGCACATGTCCATAAATCACTATCGGACAGTGACAAAGGTTCTGATTCGATGGACAGAAAGGGGAATTCGATGCTTACGTGAAAAGGATACATTTCAGAGTGACATGGAGAGAGCAATAGAATGGTACTGGAGAGCTAGCAGAGAGAAGGTGAGCTGCAAGAGCTCCGTCTGTGGTACGGCACACTTTGTGATTCTGTGTGAAACCAGATTTGGAACAACAGAATCTGGGAAGTTTGACAACGTGTTTATTTACACAACAGCATATTACACAACAGCAAATAAAGAGTTATGACATCATTCTTAACGTTACATGCTACATGCCAGATGGAAAACTGAGTATTTCTCTGAATCACTGAAAATGTTCTTCACAGATATTGACATCAGGTGTGAGGAATGGCGCTTTCGGAACGAATGGTGTGTAACCCCGTGATCAATGCCGTCTCTTCCTGTGTGGCAGTTCCATGAGCACTGCAATTTGCTGTGCTTCCAGTCAAGTAGATGCTAACATATATTACGTAAAACATTGCGAAGCTAGTACAGAGGAGATGATATGCTTGTGAACGTTTGAATGCCCGTACCCCATCTCTGTTGGTCTGCTGTTGCTGGGAGCCATTTCTTACTGAAACCCCTGTCATTGTGCTGCAACAAGAGGAGTTGGAGTCTCCAGGTAAATAGTGCGGTGAGGAAGGCATATGGCGTACTGGCTTTTATTGGTAGAGGAATTGAGTTCCGGAGTCCTGAGGTCATGATGCAGTTGTATAAGACTCTGGTGCGGCCGCATCTGGAATATTGTGTGCAGTTTTGGTCGCCATACTATAGGAAGGATGTGGAGGCACTGGAACGGGTGCAGAGGAGGTTTACCAGGCTGGTGCCTGGGAGGGGAGGAAGGTCGTATGAGGAAAGACTGAGACACTTGGGGCTGTTTTCATTAGAGAAAAGAAGGTTTAGGGGTGACTTGATTGAGGTGTACAAGATGATTAGGGGGTTAGATCGGGTTGACAGCGTGAACCTTTTCCCGCGTATGGAGTCGGGTATTACAAGGGGGCATAGCTTTAAATTAAGGGGGGGGTAGATATAGGACTGAAGTTAGGGGTAGGTTCTTCACTCAGCGAGTCGTAAGTTCATGGAATGCCCTGCCAGTAGCAGTGGTGGACTCTCCCTCTTTATGGGCATTTAAGCGGGCATTGGATAGGTATATGGAGGATAGTGGGTTAGTATAGGTTAGGTGGGCTTGGATCGGCGCAACATCGAGGGCCAAAGGGCCTGTACTGCGCTGTATTCTTCTATGTTCTATGTTTATAACATAGATAACAGATTGACATTACAGTCTGGTAAAGAATTTCGAATAGCAGCAGTTCAGCACATGGTCTGACTACCTGCACCAGGCCCCATTCCAACAATTGTCTCACTCCACTTCAAGCCTTCAGTCCACTCTGCACTGACACTCAGCTGCATCAAAGTAAGTTGCGCTGCTCAGGGACTTTCTTCCCCTCGCGCCACTCAGCGACTCGCTTCCCTAATGTGTATAAAGGTGACAATGTGTGCATAATATGGATAGTGTGAGGTTCTTCACTTCATCATTAAGAATATATTTTAAAAAGTATGAAACGCGTTAAAGCTGAGTCAGAAGGATTTGGATGTGCTCATACAGCGAGCACAAATGACACATTTGCAGGAATGGAGCAGTGGCAGTTGGAATGTTGCCATTCATTTAAAATGGTTGGGAGTACAAGAATAAGTATACCTAAGCGTGATGATTCTGTGCCAGAAGTGTTATCAGCAATTTTAATCTTTCATATATAAGAGAGAATTTTTCAGCCATTCCTCTGTATCCGCGAGAACCCCACGAATGATGAACTTCACGAGTTAGAAAATAGAACGTAGAATATTACAGCGCAGTAGAAGCCCTTCGACCCTCGATGTTGCATCGACCTGTGGAACCAATCTGAAGCCCATCTAACTTAAACTTTTCCATTCTTGTCCATGTGCCTATCCAATGATCAGTTCAGAGCTCCTATAAAAATAGATTAAAAACATTGCTGATACATGATTTTTGACTGCAGGTGTTGAATGTTTTGGCCCAGATGGGTGAATTTACAATTTGTGATTTCATGGATACAGAGGACTTAATGTATTTGTGTTGGGGCAGTACAGCAAAGGTGTTTTTGGATTTGTTCTTGAATGTCCTATTAAAAAAGATTGTATAAATTCAATGCTCTCTGGCATTTAGAAGGATTAAAGTCAATTTCAATGAAATGTACATGACCCTGAAAGGAATTAACAGGTGGACCTTAAGAGACATTCCCTGACTGGGAAACCAGAAAAAGAAAACACACTGTATTGAAATGGTGAATATTTGGTGTTTTCGACCATAGAGGGTTGTGGATGGTCCATCATTGAATATTTTAATGTTTGAAATTGATAGATTTTTAGTTAATCAAGTGTTATGGGATACAGGTAGGAAAGTAGAGTTGTGGTAGTAGATCAGTCAGGAATTTATTGAATGGTGGAGCAGGCTCAAGAGGTATTATAGTCTGCTCCTTGCATGTTTACCTTGCCTTTAAGAGTTCATCTTTCAGGCTCCCTGTGCTGTATGTATACAGCGTTGCAACTCTGCCTGGGAATTAGTCTGCTCGTGTCTGCAAGCTGCACACCAAAATCAGTTGTTCACTGTAGGATCTGCTTCATAACTTGTGTGCGTTACTGTTATAACTCTCTGGGTTAGTTTATTTAGTCAATCCCTGATGAAAGATTTACTGTTACAATATTATTAACATCCTATTTCTTAAATTTTTCTTGACGATGATGTACAACACACCAAACTGTTGACATGGAAAATTTGTCAGAAATAGCACTGGAGGGTAGAAGAATGATGGGATGGAGGCCAGGCCATGGAAGGTGCAGGACTTAATTTTTGATCAAATGCAGCTCAGCTTTGGATGACAGGACAGTTTAAAAACACTTCAACTCGGATAACACATCCATCCTAGGACAAGCCAAACAGAGTCATGCATGAGAATTCCTTGAAGCATGGCATTCCAACCGGAATTCTATCAACAAACACATTGACTTGGACCCTGTTTACCACCCGCTGAGAAGAAGAACAGGAAATGACATCATCACAGGAAATGACATCACCATCCCAAGGAAACCTAAACACACAAATAGAAAGTGGGTCATACCACCAGTGCTTCACTGGAGGCTCACCTGATAATGATACCTAGTATGGCGATGAAATGTCTGAAAACAAATCTTCCAGCTCAGTGAGCAAACTTACATCCATAGTTCAGAGCAGTTGAGTCTGAAGATGACAGAAGTATTGGTCATGTTTTTAGAAGCAAATAAATTGAGGTAGGGATATAGGTATGTACTGTCACAAAAGTGGAAGTAACTATATTTTGTGATCTTGAGTATATTAGATTAGGACATTAACTTGGGGTTCATATGAAAGTGTCAGTTCATCTCCGGGCAGTTAGGGAATGAAATCACTGACAAGCATGCAGAGTTGGTTGAAGGATGAAAGTGATGATCTTGGTTTCACTAATGTTTAGCTGGAGTAAATTCTTTCTTTTCCAAGTCTGGATCTTTAACAGCATAGGTGTATAAGGTAGAGTAAGTATCAGAGAGGTCCATATGGATACTGACTGCATTTCTCTGAATTATGTTTCCAAAGACCACATGTAGTTGATGAGAGAGGTAAATTGCAGTATGATCATACCACTAGACTAGTAAATTCAGAACTCTTGGGCTAATACTCTGGGGACAAGCATTTGATTCCCACCATAGCAAGGGGTGAAGTTTGAATTCAGTAAAAATCTGATCAAAGAAACTAGCTAAATGGCTACCATGTCCACTGTCAATTGTTTAAAAAAAAATCTGTTTCACTAATGTCCTTGAATGCTTGAAATATGTTGTCCTTATCTGGTATGGTTTACATTTGATTTCAAAACCCACAGAAATGTGGCTCCCTGTAGGCAATTGGGGATGGACAATAAATGCTGGTTTAGTCAGCAAAACCCACATTCATTAAGTGAATAATAAACAATGTAGGAGATAGCATGCAACAGATCTTTTGGGGGTTCTGTTCCAAAAGTAAAAGTGCAGGGGAAGTAATGCCATTGCTGGAAATGCTCCTTCTTTTCATTTTTTTTAAAACATTGAAAGGAGATTGGAAGTTGAAACTTTTTGTCTTGTACTTATCAGTTTGAGAATGCAAGAAACTGACTTGAGAAAAGAGTCAACATTTTATACAAAATGAAAATATTGTTAATGCTTTCAGCCATAACTGGTATGAAGATACATCAAGAACAGTAAACAGCCAGTGTTAATTCTCAGACCAGGCATGTAGATTCTGACTGGTCAGGGCATTGCCTTGGGGATGCAGAAGAGTTTGGTTGTCTCCGTTACGCCTTGTTTGAAGATTGCACAATGAATGTACAAATTTCTTTTGTCTATATAACAGGATTCTGAATATTCATGTAGCTTCTAGCAAATGCATCACATTGTGGGCTTTGCTGATGATTTTAAGTTAGCTTTCAGTGTAACTCTTAGCCTGGATTAATTAATACATTATTTCAAAAGCAGAATCTTATCTAATTGTAGATATAATTTTCTGAGATTTGCAAGCACAGGCTGGTTGAGTATGCTGCCAACTGTTGGGACATACGGCCCACATACCTGACATTACACCAGCGCTCATTTGTGTTGTGTGCAAAGTGTCTTTTTAGCTTGATGACAGCATCCTGTTAATGGATAAAACTTCTCATGGATTTACTGCATAGCAACAGCGTGAGGCATCTAGGTTCACCTTAGTTCAGTTCTTTGGGATACGTTCTCCTTTCTGGGTAATTGAGATAGACTGGACACTTCTCAGAGCCAAAAATGTAGCCCTTTTGTGAGTTTTTGCAATATAAGACTGGTGTTGTTTTGGTCAAGGTATCCATTATCACACAGGATAATTTGATATTCCTTATCACAAGATTGCCAGTAAGATTTATCTTGTAGCAGACTATAGGTATCCCAGTATCTATATGAGTTGTAAACCTTGGCTTTTGGTTGATAACAGCTACAAGCCCATTTTCTGACTTCTCACCTAACACATTGAGGAAGAGGAGCTGATTTGATTGCTTCATTTCAGTGTTAAATTTGAGTGCAAGATGGAATTTATTAAGCTGTGTAAAGAAATTATTTGAAACAGTTATGGATTGAAATATTGATGATGTGTCATCTACATATCAAAAGTATGCAAGAGAAAGGTGGTTAATGGTCCTTCCCTCAAGGATGCATTTTTCATGGTAACCAGCAATCAATCATTGCTGTCTATTTGGGTGTACTGTACATTAATATCATTGAACTTAGTTGCATGAGTTACTAAGTTCATGAGTTTGATAAACATGGATTCAGAGGCTGGCGGTACATCTAAATTGGAATGCCGTAAGGGCAGTGCAGATGTCAGTGACTTACTTGAGTGGTATGGTGGTAAATAAGCTGATAATGTCGAAGAAACACATGAACATGCTATTGTTCCCAATATGTAGCTCTTGTATGGTTTTAGTGAATGTGAAATGGAAAACTTGGAGGTATTTTCAAGAGCTCTCACATTCATTTGGCCAATTTATTGTATAGTTATGGATAGAATAGGAAGTAACGGGACATGCTGTTTTGTGTCTTGGGAACCCCATACATGGGTGGATGTAATGATCCATGAGGATGTCTCTTATCATATACGTTACCAAACAAGTTACTAACGTTACTGGAGTCCAACACGTACCTTTGTGGCCTTGTTCTTGAGTGAACTTAGTTTCTCATGGGAACTTAACATTGCTAACTAGACCTGTATTAATTGCCTATCTCTGATTGTCCTGAAGATGGCAGTGGTGCCTTTATGAACTTCAGCATCCTGTGTGTTGTGGGTTCACCTACATTGCTGTTTGGAATGGCATTCAGGATTTTGATCTATTACCATGAAGAAATGGTGATATAGTTCCAAGTCAGGAGGTGTATGGCTTGGACAGAAACTTTCAGGTAGTGGTGCTCCAATGCATTTCCTGCCATTGTTCTTATAAGTGGTAGAAGTTGTGGGTTTGAAACATGCTGTTGAAAGCTTTGGTGAGTTGCAGCTATGCACCATGTGGATGGTATACAATGCATGGGTGGCTTTGAGCTTGTTGTGTTAGGACATAGAACAGTACAGCACAGTACTTCAGCCCTTGATGATATGCCGACCTTTTATACTACTCTAAGATCAACTCACATACCCTTCATCCATGTGCCTATCCAAGAGTCGATTAAATGTCCCTAATGTGTCTGACTCTACTACCACTGCTGGCAGTGCATTCCATTTACCCACCACACACTGTGCAAAGAAACTACCTCTGACATCTCTCCAAACCTTTCTCCAGTCACCTAAAAAATTATGCCCCCCCCCGTGATAGCCATTTCCGCCCTGGGGAAAAGTCTCTGCCTATCTACTCTATCAATGCCTTTCATCATCTTGTACACCTCTAACAAGTCATGTCTCATCCTTCACTTCAATGAGAAAAGCTCTGGCTCTCTCAACCTTTCTTCTTAAGACGTCTTCCAGTTCAAGCAGCACCGAGGTAAATGTCCTCTGCACCCTCTGTAAAGCTTCTCCATCCTTCCAACAATGAGGCGACCAGAACTGACCACAATATTTCAAGTGTGGTCTAACGAGGGCTTTATAAAGCTGCAGCATAACCTCGTGGCTCTTAAACGCAATCCGCCTATTAATGAAAGTCAACTCACCATATACCATTTTAACAACCCTATCAACTTGTTGAGGCTGCTGCTTCTGTCAGTAGTGAAGGGAGTGAATGTTGAAGGTGGTGGTTGGATGCCAAGGAAGTAGCTCCTCTGTCCTGAATGTTATTAAATTTCTCTAATGTTGTTAGAGCTAAGCTCACCCAGGCAATTGGAGAGTAACTGATCACACTTCCTTCAAGTTTCCCTATTCTTCTCGAGTCCTGGGAGATGCATTACTTGGAACTATACTCTGGCATCCTGCATTGCTTTCTGTTCAAGGCAATCTGGTTGAATTCTGACCTGTTCACTGTATTGAAACTGCTGGTGGAAACCCATGTGAGTGAGATAGTGGATAGAGCATAAGATGTAGGAGTAGAGGAGATTCTGGATTAGTAGTGCTGGAAAAGCACAGCTGTTCAGGCAGCATCTGAGGAGCAGTAAAATCGACGTTTCGGGTAAAAGACCTTTTTTTTACCTAGGAGCAGAGGAGAGCCCTTCCAGCACATTGAGTCTGTTGCACCATTCTGTGAGGTTGTGGCTGATCTGATAATCCTCAAACCCACTTTCCTGCCTTTCCTTATAACCCTCCATTCCCTTGCTGATTAAAAATCTGTCTATCCCAGCCTTGAGTATACTTAACATCCCAGCCTCAACAGTCTTTTGCAGTAAAGAATTCCACAGATTCACTACCCAACGAGAGAAGAAATTCCTCCTAATCACTATCTGAAATGTGCCAACTTCTATTCTGAGATTATGCCCTGTGGTCCTAGACCCTCCCACAATGGGGATACAACTTTTCTGATTTACCTTGTCAAGTCCCCTAAGAATCTTGTATGTTTCAATAAGGTTGCTTCTCATTCTTCTAAAGTCCAAACGTAACCTACTCAACTTATCCTCATAAGGCAGTGCCTTCACAACTGGTATTAGCCTACTGAACCTTATCTGGATTGCCACCAATGCCAGTGTATCTTTCCTTGAGTAAGGGGCTCAATTTGTTCAGTATTCCAACTGTGGCCTGACTAGTTTTAGCATACCCTCCCTACTTTTATACTCCATTTCCTTTGAAATGAAGGCCACCATTCCATTTGCCTTTCCTATGGAAGTTGGATGTTCTATATCTCGCTATCCATTTTGAAACTTGCTACTTTTGGCTATCAATCAGACTACCCTGGCTTTGGTTTTAATTGGTATTTCCGCCTGAGGCTATGTTAATAGTTGTTTTACTGGCTCTCCTTAAATTGAATTTTCTTTGTCATATTTCTTCTATATGGAAGATGATTCCTTTAGCCTCAAACAAACTATCTTTTGTACTCTCCACACTGATTTTTGACATCTTGCGCTGTCATGATGAACTTCAGCCATGTTCTCAGCTCACAAAAACTTTCACATACCCACTATCTTTTCCTCCATTTCTCATCCTGCTGCAGCAGACTATTCCATCCGTATTGGCATATGTGCTGCCACACGGGATTTTGAAAATAGTTTATTGTTGTTCCTTCACACCACCAATGGTGCTTGTTGTTGTGCAAAAGTTCCACAGTAATGCAACTTAATTTTTATTTTTTTGCATTATAGAATCAAGGAAGGAGTGAATTTAAATTAAAACAAGTCATTCATTCAATTACTTGATAATAACTGCACCACTTCTAGCACCTCAACTTAGAAATGAAGTCCATCCATTGGGGGCAGAAAGGTTCAAGTTTTTTCGAGGTTTCTTTTCCCTGAGATAGAAAGCCTTGTCAGTTTGTTGTTGGGTTACTGTACTGAGAATACTTGAACACTTAAATTGACGATTCAGAAAAGCAGGATTGTAACTATGTTCACACAGTGGTTGCAGTGTGATGCCAAGTGACTGTTTTGGTAAGCACTGTATGCCAGTGCAATAACTGTGTATTAACTTTATCATTCCAAAATTTTTTTTAGTAAAACCTTCATATTGTGAAATACTAACATCAGGGTATGCATTCCATATGAGCCAGCAGGTTGTTTGGATTAAGTAACTGTCACTGCCCTAAAATGATGAAGCGGTGTTTGTATTCAATGTGACAAGTGAGGTTGTAGCAAATAAGCATGTTCTCATACTACCAGGCTTGAGATTTCATGGACTGGGTCACTTAATAGATTTGTTGTGCACAGGAAAATGACATGCTCCATATAATGAAATGTGGCAAATTATTCAGGCCTACAGCTCTAAAACACTTTGTCATTTGCAAGATTTGATGGGAAAATTATGGACTGTCTTTTGGCTTTTCTTTGATTTTGACAACTGGGTTGCAGACTGCAAGCTTACCATCATCAAGGAGCCATTGATATGAAAGTCCATCCTTATTCCAATTAAGTGGAAGTTGTTTGAAATAAATGTAGCTACTTTTGATGAGTAGTCCAATCTGTTGACATAAAATGAAATTATGAACTTCACACTGTATTCCACTTTAAACAATCAGTGTATAAGAAATAGCAATATGCAAAGTTCTGCCATTAGATAACTCATTTTAATTCTACTGAGTTACATCTGCCTGTAACCCATGGTTGCATTGTAAAGTTTGGTTTTCTCATGAGATATTTTGGGTTGCTTTACAGTCTATGGAATGGACTATATTGATTGTTTGGTGTTATTGCATTTCCACCTAACTAACTACTGTACATGGTTTAATTTATTCCATTTGTAATGCTTGAGGATATTTCTGTAACAGCAAGATTTTCTCCCCACTTTGTGGCTCAGTCCAACTCAGGAGCCAATGCAGAGTTGTTGGTCCATTATTCTAGATTTCTATGTGGCTACATGATGCCATTATTACTTGCTAATATCCTAAACTCAACATTCAGACCTCCATGGCAACATTTAACCTGGTGGGGAAATGTCAGATCAGTTACTGTTTTACAGACCACCATTATTTTCTGTTGAACTGACTGGAAAGTATAAGTGTGAATTGTATATAACCGTCAATCATCTGACCATGTTAGGTTCCCAAAAAGTGATTTACCTTGAAACGTCTATCCTTGCACTTTATTTCTTGTAAGTGAAAAATGCTGACTGCTTACTATTTGAACAGTGGGTATAGGAATGCTGTATTTAAAATAAAAGTCTATGTCTGGTGTAAAGACTTTTATTTTTCTGTATTTTTTGATTATAGATTAAAATTGGAATCCTTTAGGACCTGAGCAGCTCAATCAGCAGTGCTGCTGATGACATTGAAATCCCCCACCAGAGTTTTGCACCCTTCACACTCCATGCTTCCTCTAAATGTCGCTCAAAATGGAGGAGCATTGACGCCTCAACTGAGGGAAGATGGTACATGGTAATCAGCAGGAGATTTCCTTAGCCATGTTTAACCTGAGGCCAAGAGACTTCATGTGGTTAATGCTGAGAAGTCCCAGGGCAACTCCTGGGACAACTCCCTCCCGGCTAGGCAACTATGCCATTACCTTTGCTGTATTTAGGGATGGTGATGGTGGCACCTATGACATTTTCTGCATGGTAGGATTCCGTAAGTATGGCTATGATAAGTTGTTGCTTGATTTTGGCACTTGCCCCAAGATATTCATAAGGAGGACTCTATGATCAATTGGACCATTTCTGCCATTGTCTTTTCCAGTACTGTGGTTGGTCTGTCCAATTTCATTTCTTTGTTGAGACCAGATAGCAATTGATACAATTGAATGGCTTGCTAAGCCATTTCAGAGAGCTATTGAGTCAATCACACTGGGGGACTGGAACTACATTAGGCCAGACCAGGTGTGGATGGCAGATTACATTTCCTGAAGGATATTAGTGAGCCAGGTGGGTTTTTACTTTGATTAAGAAAGGTTTCATGCTCATCAGTAGATTTTTAATTCCAGATATTGTTTTGTTTAATTCAAATTTGACCATCTGCCCATGGATTTAATCCAGGTCCTCTGAATATTCAGTTGAGTTTCTATATTAATCGTCTAGTGATTATACCTTTGATTACTACAAATGTTGACTGTTGCATTATCATTGATTTGGAGACTTCTTAAAGGTGAAAAGTTACCATTCAGTCATTGAACTAATAGAAAGAAATACTCTCTCACTCCCTCTCCCTGCCAGCATTCTGTTTATGATACTGCCATTCCCTCGTATGGTTTATGTTTTATTGTGGAATTTAAAAAGAATGAACAACGAACAGTACAGCACAGGAATAAGTTGTTTGGCTGATCAAGACTGCGTTGACACTGATGCATTTCTAAAAACAAAACTTTCTGCCTCTACGTGGTCCATATCCCTCAATCCTCTGCCTATTCAGGTACCTGTAAAGGTGCCTCTTAAATGTTGCCATTGTATCTATTTCCACCACCACCTTCTTCAGCACATTTCTAGCAATGAGAATAGAATAGAATAGCCTTTATTGCTACATACACGTATAATTTGTCACCCTCCTATGTATATAAAATTTGTCTCTCGCATTACACAGAGTCATATTACCTTTAAACTTGCTCTTTTTACCTTTAACCTATGCCCCTACTAATTGACATTTCTATCCTGGGAAAAAGACTGATTATCCATTCTATCCATGCCTCTCATAAGTTTGTAAACTTCTATCAAGTTGCCCCCTCAGCCTCTGATGTTCAAGTGAAAACAAACCAAGTTTGTCCAATCTCTTCTCATAGCTCATGCTTTCCAAAACAGACCGCATGGCAACCCATTTCTGTACTTTTTCAAAGCCTCCACATCCTTCCAGTAGTGTGGTGACCAGAACTGTACAAATATTCCAAATGTGGCCTCACACAAGTTCTATCCAGCTGCACCATGATTTGCCAATTTTTACATTATGCCCTCACTGATGAAGGCAAGCAGTCAAGATTGTGGTGCTGGAAAAGCACAGCAGGTCAGGCAGCATCTGAGGGGCATAAGAATCAAGAGCCCTTCATCAGGAATGATCTGCTGAAGGCAAGCGTACTATATGCCTTCTTGACCACCTTATCTACTTGTGATGCCACTTTCAGGGAACTGTGGACCTGTACATCTAGATCCATCTATATGTTAATGTTTCTAAGGGTTCTGTCATTTTAAAGTATGCTACTCTTCCAAAATGTATCACCTTGCATTTGTCCAGATGAATTTCCATCTGAGTCTCCGGCCTATCGAAATCACTGCAGCTCCCCCAACCTTTGTGGCAGGTTTATTAATTAGGGCACCTACATTCTTCTCTAAATCATTCATGAACTTTACAATTAATAGGGATCCCAGCACTGATCCCTGCAGATCATCACTGGTCACAGAACTCCACCTTTCCACTGCTACTTTTGACTTCTATGACAAAGCTAATTCTGTATTCATTTTACCATTTCACCGCGGATCTCAAGTGTCCTTTGTATCAGCCATGAGGAATCTTGTCAAAGGCCTTGCTAAAGTCCATATAGACAACGTCTACTACTCTGCCTCCATCAATCATCTTTGTCACTTCATCAGTAAACTCAATCAAATTTGTGAGACACGACCTTCTCCACACAAAGCCATGCTGGCTATTGATAATAAGACCATATTTTTCCAAATATGAGCAAATCCCATCCCTAAGAATCTTCTCCAATAATTTCTCTACCACTGATGTAAGGCTAACTGATCTGTAGTTTCCCAGACCACCCCTGTTGCCCTTCTGAAACAAAGGAGCAATATTGGCTATTTTCCACTCCTTTGTGACCTCTCCTGTGACTAAAGAGGATACAAAGAATTTGTACAAGACTCCAGCAATTTCCTCACCTGCCTCCTTAAGCATTCTGGGATATGTCCCTTTTAATGAAAATAATCCGAACCTACTCAACCTCTCTTCATAGTTAGCACCTTCCATACCAGACAATATCCTTGTAAACCTTCTCTGCCCCCTCTCCAAAGCGTCCACATCCTTTTGGTAATGTGCCGACCAGAACTGTACACAGTATTCTAAATGCGGCCGAACCAAAGTCGTGTACAATTTTAACATGATATGCCAGCTCTTATACTCGATGCCTCGTCCGATGAAGGCAAGCATACTATATGCTGCCTTGACCACTCTATCTACCTCCCTCCCAGGGTACAATGGATCTGAACTCCCAAGATCTCTCTGCTCATTAACTTTTCCCAAGGCTTGACAGTATTGTTTGCTCTAGAATTAGACTTCCCAAAATGCATCACCTCATATTTGCTTGGATTGAGCTCCATTTGCCACTTGTCCACCCAACTCTCCAGTCTGTCTATATTCTCCTGTATTCTTTGACAGTCCTCTATGCTTTCTTCTGCTCTACCGATCTTTGTATCATCTGCAGACTTACTGATCAGGTGAAAATAGATAAGTCCCCTGGGCCTGATGGCATTTATCCTAGGATTCTCTGGGAAGCAAGGGAGGAGATTGCAGAGCCATTGGCCTTGATTTTTATGTCCTCTTTGTCTACAGGAGTAGTGCCAGAA
>NC_057734.1:7000956-7008681 GCF_004010195.1 Chiloscyllium plagiosum | reverse complement strand
GTGTGTGTGTTCTCAGTGACAGTGCACTGTTTCAGCAGTTCCTAGTGTGCGTGTTCTCAGTGACAGTGCACTGTTTCAGCAGTTCCTAGTGTGCGTGTTCTCAGTGACAGTGCACTGTTTCAGCAGTTCCTAGTGTGCGTGTTCTCAGTGACAGTGCACTGTTTCAGCAGTTCCTAGTGTGCGTGTTCTCAGTGACAGTGCACTGTTTCAGCAGTTCCTAGTGTGCGTGTTCTCAGTGACAGTGCACTGTTTCAGCAGTTCCGAGTTGTGTGAGTGTGTTCTCAGTAACAGTGCACTATTTCAGCAGTTCCGAGATATGTGTGTGTGTGTTGCAGTTGTATAAGACTCTGGTGCGGCCGCATCTGGAATATTGTGTGCAGTTTTGGTCGCCATACTATCGGAAGGATGTGGAGGCACTGGAACGGGTGCAGAGGGGGTTTACCAGGATGTTGCCTGGTATGGAAGGAAGATCGTATGAGGAAAGACTGAGACACTTGGGGCTGTTTTCATTAGTGAAAAGAAGGTTTAGGGGTGACTTGATTGAGGTGTATAAGATGATTAGGGGGTTAGATAGGGTTGACAGCGTGAACCTTTTCCCGCGTATGGAGTCGGGTATTACAAGGGGGCATAGCTTTAAATTAAGGGGGGGTAGATATAGGACTGAAGTTAGGGGTAGGTTCTTCACTCAGCGGGTCGTGAGTTCATGGAATGCCCTGCCAGTAGCAGTGGTGGACTCTCCCTCTTTATGGGCATTTAAGCGGGCATTGGATAGGTATATGGAGGATAGTGGGTTAGTATAGGTTAGGTGGGCTTGGATCGGCGCAACATCGAGGGCCAAAGGGCCTGTACTGCGCTGTATTCTTCTATGTTCTAGACCAACAGTGCCCTCTTCCACATCATTTGTATATACAAATAACAGTGGCCCCAGCACTGATCCCTGTGGAATACCACTGGTCACCTTTCTCCATTTTGAGAAACTCCCTTCAACTACTACTATGTCTTCTGTTGCTCAACCAGTTCTTCATCCACCTAGCTAGAACACCCTGCACACCATGTGACTTCACTTTCTCCATTAGTTTGCCATAGGGAACCTTATCAAATGCCTTACTAAAGTCCATGCATTTAACATCTACAGCCCTTTCTTCATCTATCAACTTGGTCACTTTCTCAAAGAACTCTACTAAGTTGGTAAGGCACGATCTCCCCTGCACAAAACCATGTTGCCTATCACTGATAAGCCCATTCTTTTCCAAATATAAATAGATTATATCCCTCAATACCTTCTCCAGCAACTTTCCCACTACTGACATCAGGCTCATTAGTCATTAGACCTGGAATATCCCTACTTCCCTTTTTGTACAGGGGAACAACATTGGCAACCTTCCAGTCCTCCAGCACTTCACTTGTGTTTAAGGATGTTACAAAGACATCTGTCCGGGCCACGGCTATTTCCTCCCTCGCCTCCCTCAGCAACCTGGGATAGATCCCATCTGGTCCTGGGGATTTTCCACCTTATTATCCTTTAGCCTACCCAACACATCTTCCCTTCTTCTGTCAACGTGATCTAGAGTAAACAAACATCTATCTCTAATCTCAACATTCAATGTTTAAGGAGACTTGCATCAAAGGCTCAAACTAGCCCGAAGATGGGAAACCAATACCATTTGACTGAGCGCTGCCCGCGAACAACTCTACTGCCTACATGAATGCCTCAGGAAACGGGTATTTCCACAATGTGTCAAGTACAAACTATCTGTCAACACCCCATAAGCTAGAAGAACAGCAGAACAGAATAGCAGCAGAATGTTATGAGAAATGATAAATGATGCCCACAACTGACTCCACAAATATAAATGGGAAATTTCACGCTAAAAATCTTTGTACGCAAACGTGACTGGTCAGGAATGGACAAGTATGTTAGAACAAGCCATCAGCACGAAACAACAGCGGACCAAGACTAGGCTGACAAGAAAAACTGGTCAAGCTTATGCACAGAAATAACATGGACAATTCAAAAGCTTGGATAAAGAACCTGTCAGACCCACCACACTCAGACATGGAAAAAGAACCAGGGATGAACTTCAACCACAGGGACGCGGACAAGGAGGACTTCCGAGCAGCATTGGATTCAACCCTGAAAGACAATGGACTTACTGAAGAAATCCAGCAGGCCATCAGACAGACAGTAGCACCAACATTAAGCAGAAAGAAAGAAGGGAACACCCTCAACACACAGGAAAGGAAAGCCCTGGAAATACTTAGAAAAGACAAATATTCTAATCTACTGCAGACAAAGGGCGCATGACCATCATCCTGAATAGAACACAATGCTTTGAAAAAGCAAACCCACCACTCGCAGATACTAACATCTACCAATAGGTGGTGATGGGGATCCGATTCCACAGTTAGGAAACAGCAACGTGAAGTTAACAAAATAGATCTCCAAAGAATGAAACCTGATGGATCCAATTCACTCTGTTTCTAGGGATTACACAAATCGGGGGCCCCCCTCAGACCCATAGTCTCATTTCCAACGTACAGAGTAGCAAAGGAACTTCAATGCAAACTGAAATACCTAATAGAAAACTCACGCCACTCCGTCCACTCCACCCAAGAATTCCTGAACGTCTTCAAAGACACCAAGGAAGAGGACGATGAGGTCATGGTTTCCTTCTGTGTGATGGCTCTATTCACATCAATAAACATCACCTGGCCAAAGGAACACTGGCCACACTACTAGGTGAAGCAAGGACACAAACACCAGACAGCACCAACCCCATCAGCAAGGACGGCATCCTCAAACTCGTAGACCTGTGCCTCACAACCCACTTCACATTCAACAACAAGACACAACCAAATCAACAGGACACCCATGGGATCATCAATATCAGGATTCTTAGTAGAAGCAGTTATGCAGAGGTTGGAAAGAGCAGCCCTCCCCACGTTACAGCCCAAGCTTTGGATCAGAGTATGTGGATGACATTTTTGTCATCACAAAACGGAACAAATTAGAAGAAACTCTCAAACACAAACAACACCCTTACTGGTATAAAACTCACCAAAGAGGAAGAGAACAATAGACTCCCCATCCGAGATGTCACAGTAAAACAAGAAGCCAATGGATAGCTGCAAACCAGCGTCTATAGAAAAATGACACACACAAACCAGCTACTCAACTACAGGAGCAACCATCCCAACACCCACAAATGGAGCTGCATCAGGACATTATCTAAATGTGCCACAACACACTGCAGCACCCAGGAATGACAAGATGCTGAATAAAAATAAAGATACAACGTATTCAAGTACAACGGGATCTGAACAAAACAGATCTCCAAAGAATGAAACCTGATGGATCCAACACACACTGTTTCTTGGAATTACCAAAGATACACAAACCAGGGCAGAATATTCTGTGTGTTTCCTGTCACTGCACTGACACACAAAGTTAAAGCTGATGCCATTGATGAGTGACTAGAAGAGGAAGGTGACACCCACGTTGATAAGCACATGCATTGTATTACTGAAGTTGTTGTGCTTGCAGGCCCATTTGCTGCCCCACTCAGGCAGTTTACTGCTGCCCTTCTCAGCGTGTACCTCACTCTGGCTTGGTTCCCCATTACACTGTGTTACTTGCCCTGCTGCTCAATTTGCTGCTCCATTGTGAGCTTTACAATTTGAACTGAAAAATCACACATTTTATTGGTTCTGCAGTTGCGAAATTTATTTTTAAATTGTTCAGTGTTATAGGTAGTCCTAATCTTTGAAAGCAACAATCTGTGGTATCTCTGCTCGTGATATCAATTTTGGATAGCAGCCATTTTAATTTATGAACTGTACAAAGGTCTGGCAGGAAGAAATCATTTTGTGCAGTAATGTCAGAACTGGGAGGCAGCTCTAAACAGCAGTCTCAGCTGAACTAATAGACAAGGAAGTTAAGAATTCTGGGACCAGACAAGAAAATGGAGGTGAAACCACAACCTGATCACTCATAATTTCTTTTTGAATAATAGAGCAGACAAAATGGTCTAATTTTGTTCCAAAGTCCTATATTCCTATAAACTTGCTGAGAACAGCATGAGAGAGTCAGGTTTTCTCTTTGACAATGGATGTTTAGAGGACAGCATCCAGTATTCCTCCCTGAATTCCTTTTGAGCAAACCAAGCAGTCTTCAAATGTTATACTGATGATAGAACAAGCAAAAAATAGATGCCTTCACTCTCACCCTGAAGCTGCTGTATCTACTGAGTCCACATACAAAAAAATCTATTTCACTACAGAAGCCATCACAGTTGTTGAATCTGGCTTCAAGTTTCAACTCTCTGCTTCGAAGAAAGAATCTTCAAGCAAGCCAGGCCTACATTGATAATAGAAACTGATTTCATTTTCACCTTCATACATAACTTCCATCCTTAGTGTAAATCCTTATATCTTTATTTTAACTAAGAGCTTTATCACTTAAAACTTAAATAACTTTGGTATGTATTTTCTAATCAACCTATTCAGAGATGTTATTACATAACATCACCTGGAGCAGGTGAGACTTGAACAACTAACACTGCACCACAAGTGCCCCTAATAACTTGCAGCTGTAGTTGTGTAATTAACTTGCCTCTTACAGTCTCCAACCTCGTTGAGCGGAAACCCCGCACCACCCAACTACCTCCTGCCCAAAATCCACAAATCTGACTGCCCCAGTCAACCAATTGTCTCAGCCCGCTCCTGCCCCATTGAACTTAGCTTTGCATACCTTGACACCGTTCTGTCCCCCTTACCCCAGGAACTCCCCATCTACATTCAGGACACCACTCACTCCCTCCAGTTCCTCCATGTCCTTCGTTTCCCCGGCTCTCAACGCTTTAACTTCACCATGGACATCCAGGCCCTGTATACATCTATCCGCCATGACGAAGGCCTCCAAGCCCTCCGTTTCTTCCTCTCATGCTGACCGTACCCTTCCACCGACACTCTTATTTGTCTGACCAAACTGGTCCTTACCCTCAACAACTTCTCCTTCCAATCCTCCCACTTCCTCCAGAACAAAAGGGTAGCCATGGGCACCAACATGGGCCACAGCTATTCCAGCCTCTTTGTTGGGTACGTAGAACAGTCCAACTTCCGCAACTACACCAGGACCATTCCCCACCTTTTCCTCAGCTACTTTGATGACTGTGTTGGTGCTTCCTCATGCTCCCACGAGGAGGTTGAATAGTTCATCGACTTAACAAAACTTTCCACCCTGACTTCAAGTTCATCTGGACCATCTCAGACACCTCCCTCCACTTTCTGGACCCTTCCGTCTCCAATTCCAGCAAACACCTTGACATCCACTGCAAACCCACCCACTCCACAGCTACCTGGACTACACTTGCTTCCACCCTGCCTCCTGTAAAATTGCTATCCCTTATTCTCAATTCCTCAGCCTCCGTCGCATCTGCTCCCAGGAAGACCCATTCCACTGTAGAATAGCCCAGATGGCCGCCTTCTAAGACCGCTATTTCCTCTCCCATGTGGTTGACGATGCTCTCCACTTCCTACACCATCGCCCTTGAACCCCACACCTCCAATTGCAACAAGGATAGAACCACCCGGCCCTAACCTTCGACCCCACCCACCTCTGAATACATCATATCATCTTCCACCACCTACAAACAGACCCTACCACAGGACATATATTTCCCTCCCCACCCCTATCTGTGTTTTGGACTGACCATTCCTTCTGTGACTCCCTTGTCAGGTCCACTTCCCCCTCCAATCCTCTGCTCCTGGCAGCTTTCCTGCAATGGCAAGAAATGCAAAACCTGCACCCCCCTCCCCCCCCACCCCATCTCATCCAAGACTCAAATGGATTCTTCCATATTGGACAGAAATTTACCTGTACTGCCACACATGTCATCTACTGTGTCCGTCACACCTGATGTGGTCTCCTCTACCTCGGGGAGACAGAACACAAACTTGTGGATCGTTTCAGAGAACATCTCTGGGACACATGCACTAACCAATGCTAGAGGAAGAATGCCTCATCTTCTGCCTTGGGACTCTCCAACCACACAGGATCAATGTGGATTTCAGCAGGTTCCCCATTTCCCCTCCTCTCACCTTATCCCAGTCCTAACCTTTCAACTTGGGAACGCCCTCTTGAACAGTCCTACCTGCCCATCACCCTTCCCACCTCTCAGCTCCACCCTCGTCTCCGACCTAATGACTTTCACCCACCTGCATTGACCTATCGCATTCACAGCTGCAGCCTCACCCCCTCCCATTTAAGTCTCATCCCCATGGCCCATAAGCCTCATTCCTGATGAAGGGCTTATGCCAGAAATGTTGACTCTCCTGCTCCTCGGATGCTGCCTGACTGGCTATGCTTTTCCAGCACAGTCTCTTCGACTCTCATCTCCAGCATTTGTAGTCCTCACTTTCTCCCAGCCTGTTATCCTGTTTAAAGCATAACGTTGTGCTGCTGGTTATTTTAAAAGTTGAAACACTTGGAAGCTAAACAAGTTCCAAATGATTTTGTACAAATTCTTAGTTCAAGGATCACTCTGAGGGGATGCCTGGTGTGTGGACAAAGGATTCCACCACATTCAAGGATCATATATCTTTCAATCCTGCAGGTCAGGATTGCAACTCTACAGTGCCAGTATGTATTATGTGACTATTGTTTCAATTAATAAATTTACACACCCTTCAATAAAACAGTTTAACAATTTTGGGTTTTGGGACTTTTTAAAGTCTGCAGAGTCTCAAGCTCAGTTTGAAAAATAACTGCAAGCATTTTTTCTAAGTTAAAATTGTTTTTTCCTTATTCATTTTGTGGGATGTGGGCATTGTTAGCTGGCCAGCATTTATTGCCTATCCCTTGTTTCCTTTGAGAAGGTGGTGCTGTGCTGCCTTCTTAAACCTGTTGTGGTTTACCCACAAAACAAATAGGGAGGGAATTCTAGGATTTGGCCCTGCGACAGTGAAGGAATGTCAATATATTTCTCAGACTTTCTAAGATTTGGAGGGGAACTTGAAGGTGGGTGGTGTCCCATATATCTGCTGCTCTTGTCCTTCTCGATGGAAGTGATCATGGTTTTGGAAGGTGTTATCTGATAATCTTTGGTGAATATCTGTAGTGCATCTTGTAGATAGTAGACACTACTGAGCGTTGACGGTGGAGAGTGTGGATGTGGTGCCAATCAAGCGGGCTGCTTAAATTCAATAAAAGCAAATTACTGCGGATGCTGGAATCTGAAACCAAAAGAGAAAATGCTGGAAAATCTCAGCAGGTCTGGCAGCATCTGTAAGGAGAGAAAAGAGCTGACGTTTCGAGTCTAACTGACCTTTTGTCAAAGCTAAAAAAACGGGAGAAATAGCAAATACCTTTGCTTCTGGAGCCATGACTCATCTTCTCTCAGCCTAGTATAAATACCTCCCTATTTCTCCCTTTTAAGACCATAAGACATAGGAGTGGAAGTAAGGCCATTCGGCCCATCGAGTCCACTCCACCATTCAATCATGGCTGATGGGCATTTCAACTCCACTTACCCGCATTCTCCCCGTAGCCCTTAATTCCTTGTGACATCAAGAATTTATCAATTTCTGCCTTGAAGACATTTAGCATCCCAGCCTCCACTGCACTCTGCGGCAATGAATTCCACAGTCCCTCCACTCTCTGGCTGAAGAAATGTCTCCGCATTTCTGTTCTGAATTTACCCCCTCTAATTCTAAGGCTGTGTCCAC
>NC_057734.1:6972577-6998857 GCF_004010195.1 Chiloscyllium plagiosum | reverse complement strand
TTCCTCTCTCATGCCCTCATAATTACCTTTATTTAACTGTAACACCATTACATCCGATTTTGCCTTCTCTCTTTCAAACTGCAGACTGAACTCTACCATATTATGATCGCTGCTTCCTAAGTGTTCCCTTACTTTAAGATTTTTTATAAAGTCTGGTTCATTACATAGCACTAGGTCCAGAATAGCCTACTCCCTTGTGGGCTCCATGACAGGCTGTTCCAAAAGACCATCCTGTATGCATTCCATGAATTCCCTTTCTTTGGATCCACTGGCAACATTATTTACCCAGTCCACCTACATATTGAGTCTCCCATGATCACCGTGACCTTGCCTTTCTGACATGCCTTCTCTATTTCTCGGTACATGTTGCGCCCCTGGTCCTGACCACTGTTAGGAGGTCTGTACATAACTCCCACAATGGTTTTTTTGCCTTTGTCATTCCTCAATTCCACCCACACAGACTCCACATCATCCGACGCTATGTCATTCAGTGCCATAGATATAATTTTGTTCTTAACTAACAAGGCAACCCCGCCCCCTCTGCCCACCTTCCTGTCTTTTTGATAAGTTGAAAACCCTTGGATGTTTAACTGCCAGTCCTGACCCCCCTGTAACCACGTCTCTGTGATGCCTACCACATCAAAATCATTCACGATGATCTGTGCCATTAGTTCATCTGCTTTGTTGCGAATGCTATGAGCATTCAGTTAAAGTGCCTTAATGCTAACTTTCTTATCAATAGAGATATTGGAAGTCATAAGATGTCCTAAGTTATCCTTCCTTTTTGCTGCATTCCCAGTCTGTCTCAAGTTTAAATCTGCCCGCACATATGCTATCCTGCTGCTTATCTTTCCATTTAACTCCATACTCCATACATTGAAATGTCAGCTCTTTTCTCTCCTTACAGATGTGGTCAGATCTGCTGAGATTTTCCAGCATTTTCTCTTTTACTTAAATTCAATGTTAATCAAAACAGTTCAAATTGAATGCAATTTTTAAAAAAGAAATGACTGTAGTTAAGTGAAAATACCTATTGCAATTTCTTTCTTTGTGCTGTTGATTCAGTTCACACAAACACACAGGTGAAAAACATGCCAAGGGTTAAAATAGAGTGGGGAATGAAGAGGGCTGTTGATAATAAAGAAAAGGTGTAGGCTATGCTTGCTGTCCAGAATGATCCAGGGTGAGTGGAATTGGGCTGAGCAAGTATAACTACAGTCGAATGTAATGTGATGGGACAGAGTTGGACTTTTATGACCAAATTAGTTATGTGCCAAGTGTGCTTTTGTAACTCTTGGATGTCATCCAATTTCTATTTTTCTGATTGAACTATCAGAATGAATAGGATTGGGAGATAATAGGGGTGGCACATTGGTTAGTATTGCACCTCAGCACCAGGGACCCAGTTTTGATTCCAGCCTAGCATGACTGTCTGTCTGTGAGGAGTTTGCACATTCTCCTGTGTCTGTGTGGCTTTCTGTTGGGTGCTCCAGTCCAAACGTGTGCAGCTGAGGTGGATCAGTCCTGCTAAATTGCCCTGTACGATCCAGGGATGTGCAGGCTGGGTGGATTTTCAAAAATGTATTCACAGGATGTGGGCAGTGCTGGCTAGACCTGTTATTGCCCGTCCCTAATTGCCCAAAGGCAGTTAAAAGTCAAGCACGTTGCTGTGGGACTGGAGTCACATGTAATACAGACCAGGTAACAAAGACAGTTCTCTTTCCTAAAAGGCATTGGTGAACTAGAATCGGGTCTGGGTAGGATGTTCTTCGGACAGTTGAGGTGGACCTGATAGGCCAAATGGCCTGCTTCCACTCTGTAGGGATTCTGTTATGACACACTTCTGGAGGAGGTAGGATTCCAACTTAGACATTTTGGCCCAGAGGCTAGGATGTGACTACTATGTCACAAGATCTTTTCCTAAATGGCTGTAATATAACCATAGCTTATCAAGAACCACTCCATAGTCACCCCTGAGGATTAAGTAGCCTAAATTAGGGCAAAATCAATGTGAGCTCCTGTGATCAGAGTGCTATTTGCAATTATTGATACATTAATAACTGCAGATGAGCAGGGACTACCTTCAAATGCAATGAGTTAAGAAATTAGTAATTCAGGGAGAGTAAATTGAAACATAATGCTGGTGGATTCTGTGATTAGTGCTCTGCTTTTGGAAATTTATTAGTTTGTAATGCTAATATCAATGCTTGGAAGTTACAATATTGTGCTACTTGCTACGTTTTCAGTAATTTTATTGGTATTGTCACTATGGATGAGCTTCAATTCACTGAGTCAGTGATCGAGATGGACTGTGCAGAGGAGCAAGCCAGTCTAAGACAGGTTGCAGTTAGCATGGGTAAACAAAACAGAGCACTGTATACAATTACACAAGTGATGTTTCAGAAGAGTTAAGTGGTGCAAGGATAGAAGTACTACAGTTGATCAGGAAGCTAATGTCACAGAGATGTACAGCATGGAAACAGACCCTTTGGTCCAACTCGTCCATGCCGACCAGATATCCTAACCTAATCTAGTCCCATTTACCAGCACTTGGCCCATATCGCTCTAAACCCTTCCTATTCATACGCTCATCCAGATACCTTTGAAATGCTGTAATTGTACCAGCCTTCACCACTTCCTCTGGCAGCTCATTCCATGCACATACCAGCCTCTGTGTGAATAGTTTGCCCCTTGGGTCCCTTTTATTTCTTTTCCCCCTCACCCTAAACCTATGCCCTCTAGTTCTGTGGTCCCCACCCCAGGGAAAAGACAGTGTCTATTTACACTATCCATGCCCCTCATGATTTTATAAACCTCTGTAGGTCACCCTTCAGCCTCCGATGCTCCAGGGAAAAGAGCCCCAGCCTATTCAGCCTCTCCCTATAGCTCAAATCCTCCAACGCTGGCAATATCCTTGTAAATCTTTTCTGAACCCTTTCAAATTTCACAACATCCTTCTGATAGGAAGGAGACCAGAATTGCTCACAATTCTAACCAATGTCCTGTACAGCTGCAACATGATTTGCCAACTTGTACCCTCAATGCTCTGACCAATAAAGGAAAGCTCTGCCTTCACTATCCTATCTACCTCCAACTCCACTTTCAAGGACCTATGAACCTGCACTCCAAGGTCTTTTTTTTTCAGGAACTCTTCCTCGGACCTTACCATTAAGTGTATAAGTCCTGCTAAGATTTGTTTTCCCAAAATGCAGCACCCCTAATTTATCTAAATTAAAGTCCATCTGCCACTCCTCAGCCCATTGACCCATCTGATCAAGGTCCTGATTCATTTGGCTGCTCAGAAGGATTTCAGCTAAGTGTGCAAAATTCAAGCACATGGGATTGGTGGTAGTGTATTGAGATACATAACTAGAAAATTGGCTAGCAGACAGGAAAGAGGGTAGAGATAATGGGTTCTTTTCTGAATGGCAGGCAGTGACATGTGGATATAACAAAATTGGTACAAGGACTCCAACTATTCAAAATATATGTCAATGATTTAGATGATGGAACTAATTGTAATATCTTAGAAATTGCAGATGACACAAAGCTGGGTGGTAGGATAAACTGCGAGAAGATGCTGAGATGTAGTTTGACTTTGACAAGCTGAGTGAATAGGTAAATGTATGACAGGTGCAGTATAATGCAAGATTATCCACTTTGGTAGGAACAACAATAGTGTGAGCTGGATGTCTTTGTGTACCAGTTGCTGAAATTAAGCACACAGGTGCAGCAGGCAGTAAAGAAGGCAAACTATCTGCTGGCCTTTGTGATGCAAGATTTGAGTACAGAAACAAGGATTTGTTGCTGCAATTATACAGAGCATTGATGAAGCCACGCTTTGACTATTCTGTACAGTTTTGGTCTCCTTACCTAAGGAACGATGTTCTTGGTAAAGATGGAATGCAGCAAAAGTTCACCGAATTGATTACTGGAATGACTGGACTGATGTAAGACGAGAGATTGAGTCAGTTAGGATTGTATTCACTTGTATTTAGATGAATGAGGGACCATCTCCTAGAAACCTCCAAAATTCTAACAGGACTGGACAGGTTAGATACAGGAAGGATGTTCAGTGATGGGGGAATCCAGAACCAGCATAGTTTTAGGATAAAGGGTAAATCTTTTAAGACTGAAATGAGGAGAAATTTCTTCATCTAGAATGTGTCATAAATCTGTGGAAATCACTACCGCAATAAGTGGTTAAGGGCAAGACATTGTGTTTTCAAGAAGGTGTTAGACACAGTTCTTTATGGCTAAGGGAATCAAGGGCTTTTGGGAAGGGGAGGGGGAAGGGCATAGAATGTGATTAGGATATTGAACTCAATAATCAGCCATGATCCTCCTGAAGACTGGAACAGGCTCAAGGGTTCGAACAGGCCCTTCCTCAGGAAGAAGGGCTTATGCCCGAAACGTCGATTCTCCTGTTCCCTGGATGCTGCCTGACCTGCTACGCTTTTCCAGCAACACATTTTCAGCTCTGATCTCCAGCATGTGCAGACCTCACTTTCTCCTCAAGGGTTCGAATAGCCAACTACTCTTACCTTCAATTTTTTCTATATTTCTATGAATTAACGATTATGTAAAATTATTGATAGTTATGAACTGAAGGGGAAATAACATTTGCAGCAAATGGTAGCACTCTGAAATTCAAGAGATAATGCTTCTGGTTTTTGGAGCTACATATTCTTCAATAAAGCATGGACCTTGGTTAAGAAGGTTAAAAACTAAACAATTTCAGAAAGCTTAGCAGTTCTATAGCTTGTTTAAATTTTTGAAAAAAAAAATCTTTCCAAACAAGTATTATCAAAATTAATTGAATGTTTAGTTCATGCCAGATGAAATAAAAACAAAATGCTGGAAATAATCAGCAACATTGGCAGCACTGTGGGGAGAATAAGGCTCATTAGATTTGTTTTTCTTTCTACACATGCTGCCAGACCAGCTCTGTTTTCTGTTTTTATTTCCGATTTCCAGCATTTAAAGTTTTGTGCTTGAATCCTTGCCAGCTGAAAACTGGAATGTAGATGTTTCAAATTTCGATTCACGCCTTATTATAGTTGCTTTATGATTTTTCTTTTCTCAGTTGAGAGTCAAGTATTGTTTTCTTTTTAGAAAATGCTTCTTCTCTACTACCCTATCATCCTTCCTTCTATTTTGTCACGTTGATTTATACAAGTATAATAGCTGTAAACTAATAGCTGTATAATTGGTTAAGAAGGCAAATGTGATACTTGCCTTTATGAGCTAAGCATGAAGTTTAAGAGCAGAGAAGTGATGCTGAAACTGTGGAAAATCATTTGTTGGGCCACAGCTGGTGTATTGTGTCAAGTTCTGGAATCAACTTAATAGGGTGATTGGTTATTCGAGAGAGGGTGCCTGGTTTAAGGAGTTACAGTTGTGAAGAGAGATTGGATAGACTAAGAGTTGCTTCTCTTGAAGCAGAGAAGACTGAAGTGGACATAACTGATTTGAACAAAATTATGAGTGGCGTGGATAGGTGGCTAGGAAGAAATGATTTCCCTTGGGGAGGGATCAATGAGCAAGGGGCATAGATTTAAAGTAAGGGGCAGGATATTTAGAGGGGATGTGAGGAATTGTTTTACCCAGATTGTGATAGGAATCTGGAACTCACTGCCTGCAAGGGTGGTAGAGGCAGAAACATTCATAACCCTTAAAAAGTATTTAGATGTACATTTGCGATTCCAAGACATACAAGGCTGTGACCAAGTGCTGGAAAATAACATTAGAATACTTAGGTGCTTGTTTCTGACTGGCAATGACTCATTGGACTGAAGGGCCTTTTTCTATATTGTAGACCTGAAGTTCTGAGGAAGGGTCACTGGATCTGAAACGTTAACTCTGATTCCTCTTCACAGATGCTGCCAGAGCTGCTGAGCTTTTCCACCAATTTCTGTTATTGTGACTATTTCTTTAAGCCTACCATTAAAGTTTGGACTGCTCTTTTCCAGCATGGTATGGAGCTGTCCTTACATGCTGTATGCCATTTGACTTGAGAAAATGTTTATATTTCCCGTTGGTAAATAATGGCCCAATGTTTGTGACCAACACCTCTGGAAATCCATGCATTGCAAAAGATGCTTGTACCTTTTCAATCTTCATTTTGTGTTTGACAGATAAACTCTATGCACCTTCAAGCACTTTGAATAGGCATTCACAGTAACTAAAAACATAGAACCCATGAAAGGACCAGCATAGTCGTGGAGTTGTACAGCATGGAAACAGACCCTTTAGCCCAACTCATCCATGCCGACCAGATGTCCTAATTTAATCTAGTCCCAACGTCAGCATTTGGCCCATATTCATCTGAACCGTTCCCAATCATATACCCATCCAGATGCCTTTGAAATGTTTATTTGTATCAGCCTCCACCACTTCCTCTGACAGCTCCTTCCACACACACACCACCTTCTGTGAAAAAGTTGTCCCTTAGTTCTCTTTTAAATCTTCCCACTCTCACCTTAAACCTAGATATAGAGTCCCCTACCCTGGGGGAAGGATCTTGACTATTCATCTTATCCATGTTCCTCATGATTTTATAAACCTCTATAAGAAGGTAGTTTCTTATAGAAATGTATAAAATCAGGTGGGAAGGTAAGTTTCCCTCTAAAAGGACTTACCTCGAGAGTCAGTGGTCTCTATTATCAGGAGCAGTGAGAGGAAGGGCTGGGGGCTCCCAGGAAAGCAAGGTAATCCTTTAAAAACTTATATCATGAATAAGTGGAGTGCACACTGAGCAGGAGCAGACGCGTTACAGCTGAATAAGTGAAGTAATATATTTGGAAGGTTGCTTTACCCAAAACACTACTTAGGCAGTGTCTCCCATCCATTCTCCTCCTCTAACCAAAATAAATGGTTCTGTGTGTCGGGTTGGTAAGGTTACTAGTTTTTTTTCCCTCAATAGTCTCTTTGGGAATTCAGAACAGTGGGAACTGATGTTAGGGCAGTTGAATGCTACTCCTGTAGAATGTGGAAGGTAAGGGTCACCGTTAGTATCCTCGCTGACATCTTACGTGGGAAGTGCACCCAACTCCAGCACCTCGGAAACCGCATTAGGGAACTGGAGCTGGATGTGCTTCGGTCTTTTGGGAGTCTGAGGGGATAATTGAGAGGAGTTACAAGGAGGTAGTCAGACCGCAGTTACAGGAAAAAGGTAGATGGGGTTACAGTCAGGGGATAGAAAGGTAACAGGCAGACAGTGCACGGACCCCCTGTGGCTGATCCACTCAATAACAAGTATACCGTTTTGGATAATGGTGGGGGTGGGAGAGGGGGGGCAACTTACCAGGGGTAAGCCATGGGGTATATGTCTCTGGCACAAAATCTGTCCCTGTTGCTCAGAGGGGAAGTGGGGGGAGGAATAGAGCATTAGTCACTGGGGACTCCATAGTTAGGGAGACAGATAGAAGACCCTGTGGGTCTGTGCTTCCCAGATGTCAGGTCTGTGATGTCTCGGATTGTGTTTTCGGGACCCTATATGGGGAGGAGCCCTCCAGTCCAGGAGCAGTCCCAAATTGTGGTCCACATAGGCACCAATGACATAGGTAGGAAAAGCGATGGGGATGTAAGGCAGAAATTCAAGGAGCTATGGTGGAAGCTAGAGCTAGAACAAGTCGTTATTTCTGGTTTGTTACCCATGCCACATGCTAGTGAGGCAAGGAATGGGGAGAGAGAGCAGTTGAACATGTGGCTACAAGGATGGTGCAGGATGGAGGGATTCAGATACCTGGGTAATTGGGGCTCATTCTTGGGTAGGTGGGACATCTACAATAGAGATGGTCTACACCTGAACCAGAGGGGTATCAATATCCTGGGGTGAGGGGAGATGGAATTTGCAAATGCTCTTCGGGTGGGTTTAAACTTATTCAGCAGGGGAATGGGAACCTGAATGTAGCTCCAATTTACAGAAGGATGAGAGTAATGAGGTCATGAATAAGGTTTCAAGGTCACAAGAGTGTACTGGCAGGCAGGAAGGTGGTTTGAAGTGTGTCTACTTCAATGCCAGGAGCATAGAACATAGAAAAGTATAGCACAGAATAGGCCCTTAAGCCCACGATGTTGTGCCGAGACTTGATCCGAATGTAAAATATAGTAACTTAACCTACGCACCCCTCAACTCACTGTGCATGTCCAGCAGTTGCTTAAATGTCCTCAATGACTTCGCTTCCACCACCCCAACTGGCAATGCATTCCATACATTCACAACTCTCTGCGTAAAGAACCTACCTCTGATATCAGCCTCCTTTATACCTTCCTCCTAATATCTTCAAACTATGACTTCCTCGTACTAGTCAATCCTGCCCTGGGGAAAAGTCTCTGGCTATTGACTTTAACTATTCCTCTCATTATTTTGTACACCTCGATCAGGTCTCCTCTCTTCCTCCTTCTCTCCAGAGAGAAACGTCCGAACTTATTCAACCTTTCATCATAAGGCAAGCTCTCCAGTCCAGGCAGCATCCTGGTAAACCTTCTTTGTACCCTCTCCAAAGCCTCTGTATCTTTCATATAGTAGGGTGACCAAAACTGGACACAGTATTTCAAATGTGGTCTCACCAGGGACTTGTAGTGCTGCAGCAAAACCTCGCAGCTCTTAAACTCGATTCCCCTGATAATGAAAGCCAAAACACCATTTGCTTTATTAACAACCCTATCCACTTGGGTGGCAACTTTGAGGGATCTATGTACTTGCACACCCAGATCCCTCTGTTCCTCCACACTACCAAGAATCCTGTCTTTAATCCTATATTCAGCATTCGAGGTCAACCTTCCAAAACGCATCGCCTCGCATTTATCCAGGTTGAACTCCATCTGCCATTTCTCAGCCCAGCTCTGCATCCTGTCTATGTCGCGCTGCAGCGTGCCATAGCCCTCTATACTATCGACAACAACCTTTGTGTCATCTGCAAATTTACTAACCCACCCCTCAACTTCCTCATCCAAGTCATTTATAAATCTACAAAGAGCAGAGGCCCAAGAACAGAGACCTGCGGGACCCCACTCAACACTGTCGTTCAGGCAGAATACTTTCCATCTTCAACCACTCTCTGCCTTCTGTCAGCCATCCAATTCTGAATCCAGATAGCCAAATCTCCCTATATCCCATACATCCTGACTTTTTGAATGAGCCTACCATGGGAACCCTATCAAATGCCTTGCTGAAATCCATATACACCACATCCACTGCTCGACCGTCGTCGACCTGTCTTGACACCTCCTCAAAGAACTCAATAAGATTTGTGAGGCATGACCTGCCCCTCACAAAGCCATGCTGACCGCCTTTAATCACCCTATACTTTGCCAAATAGTCATAAATCCTATCCCTCAGAATTCATTCCACAACTTTGCTGACCACTGACGTTAGACTGACATCTGTAATTGCCAGGGATTTCTGTATTACCCTTCTTGAAAAGTGGAACAACATTCACCTCCTTCCAATCCTTTGGTACGACTCCCGTGGAGAGTGCAGAGGCAAATATCCTTGCCAGCAGCTTAGCAACCTCCTTTCTCGCTTTCTGGAGCAGCCTAGGGTAAATCTGGTCTGGCCCTGGGGACTTATCAATCTTAATGTTTTCCAAAATTTCTAGCACATCAACTTCATCAATCTTGATCTGGTCAAGACTGTATCCCAGCTCCTCTAAGTTTTCATTTACAACAAGTTCCCTTTTCTCGGTGAAAACTGAAGCAAAAAACTCATTTAGGGCTTCCCCTATCTGCTCAGACTCCACGCACAAGTTCCCTCCGCTATCCCTAATCGGCCTTACTTTCTCCCTGATCATTCTGTTATTCCTCACGTATGAGTAAAATGCCTTTGGGTTCTCCCTAATCCTTCTTGCCAAGCCTTTATCATGCCCCCTCCTGGCTCTCCTCAGTCCATTTCTGAACTCCCTTTCTAGCAAGCCTGTAATCCTCTAAAGCTGTGCTGGATCCTTGCTTCCTCCACTTTACGTAAGCTGCCTTCTTCCTTTTGATGAGAAGTTCCTCTATTCTCATCATCCAAGGTTCCTTAATCTTACCCCTTCTTACCTGCCTCAGAGGAACAAATTTGTGCATCACTCGCAACAACTGCTCCTGAAAGAGTCTCCACATGTCTGCTGTGCCCTTTCTGTGGAACAATTGCTCCCAGTCTGTACTTCCCAACTCCTGTCTGATAGCGTCATAATTTCCTTTTCCCCAATTAAATATCTTCCCTCGGTAACTGCACCTTTCACTCTTCAAGGCTATGCTAAATGTGAGGCAGTTGTGATCACTGTCACCAAAGTACTCTCCCACTGAGATCTGACACCTTTCCTGATTCATTGCTGAGCAACAAATCCAAAGTGGCCTCTCCCCTCGTCGGTCTGTCTACATACTGAATAAGGAAACCTTCCTGAACACACCTGACAAAAACGGCTCCATCCAAACCATCTGCACTTGGGAGGTTCCAGTCGATATTGGGGAAGTTATAATCGCCATAACAAGCCTGCTACTTTTGTATTTCTCCAGAATCTGCTCGCCTATGAGATCTTCAATCTCTCTACTGGTATTAGGTGGTCTGTAGAAAACCCCTAATGCGGCGGCTGTTCCCTTGCTGTTCCTATCTTCCACCCATACTGACTCAGTAGACAAACCTTCCTCAACAACCTTCATTTCTGTAGCTGTGATGCACACTCTGATTAGCAATGCTACACCCCCTCCTCTTTTTCCACCCTCACTGTTCTTTTTAAACGTTCTAAACCCTGGAACATCAAGCAACCATCCCTGCCCCTGTGAAACCCACGGAATTCGGAATAAGGTGGCTCCCATAACCTGGGCTTCGATGTTGTGGCTATTTCGGAGTCGAGCAGGGACAGGAATGGTTGTTGCAGCTTCTGGGGTTTAGATATTTCAGTAAGAACAGGAAAGGTGGTATAAGAGGGGAAGGTGTGGCATTGTCAGTCAAGGACAGTATTGCAGTGGCAGAAAGGTTGTTTGATGAGGACTCGCCTACTGAGATAATAAGTGCTGAGGTGAGAAACAGGAAAGGAGAGGTCACTCTGTTGGGAATTTTGTGTCGGCCTCCGAATAGTTCCAGACATGTAGAAGAAAGCATTGCAAAGATGATTCTGGATAGGAGCAAAAGTAATAGGGTAGTTGTTATGGGTAACTTTAACTTTGCAAATATTGACTGGAAATGCTATAGTTCGAGTACTTTAGATGGGTTAGTTTTTGTCCACTGTGTGCAGGAGGGTTTCGTGACACAGTATGTAGACAGGTCAACAAGAGGCGAGACTGCATTGTAATGAACCAGGCCAGGTGTTAGATTTGAAGATACAACCCTGGTATTATAGACCAGTGAGCCTTACTTTCTTGTGGAAGTGTTGGAAAGGATTATAAGAGATAGATGTTAATCATCCAGAAATAAATAATTTGATTAGGGATAGAACATAAAAGAATACAGCGCAGTACAGGCCCTTCGGCCCTCGATGTTGCGCCGATCCAAGCCCACCTAACCTACACTAGCCCACTATCCTCCATATGCCTATCCAATGCCCGCTTAAATGCCCATAATGAGGGAGAGTCCACCACTGCTACTGGCAGGGCATTCCATGAACTCACGACTCGCTGAGTAAAGAACCTACCCCTAACATCTGTCCTATACCTACCCCCCCTTAATTTAAAGCTATGCCCCCTTGTAATAGCTGATAACATGGTTTTGTGAAGAGTAGGTCGTGCCTCAGAAACCTTATTGAGTTCTTTGAAATGATGACCAAACAGGTGGATGAGGGTAAAGCCATTGATGTGGTGTATAATGGATTTAAGTAAAGTGTTTGATCATGTTCCCCACGGTAGATTATTGCAGAAAGTACAGAGGCATGGGATTGTGGGTGATTTAGCAGTTTGGATCCAAAATTGACTAGTTGTGAGAAGACAGAGGGTGGTGGTTGATGGGACATGTTCATCCTGGAGTTCAGTTAGTAGTGGTGTACCGCAAGGATCTATTTTGGGGCCATTGCTATTTGTCATTTTTATAAATGATCTGGATTGAGGGCGTAGAAGGATGGGTGAGCAAATTTGCAGATGACTCTAAGGTTGTGGACAGTGCGGAACGAGGTTGCACATTACACAGGGACATAGATAAGCTCAGAGCTGGGTTGAAAGGTGGCAAATGGAGTTTAGCGCAGAAAAGTATGAGGTGATAAACTTTAGAAGGAGTAACAAGAATGCAGAGTAGTGGGCGAATGGTAAGATTCTTGGTAGTTTGGATGAGCAGAGAGATCTCGGTTTCCATATGCAGAGATCCTGTTTTCCATATGCATAGATCTCTGAAAGTTGCCACGCATGTTGATGTGGTTGTTAAGAAGGCAGACGGTGTGTTAACTTTTATTGGTGGAGGGATTGAGTTTCCGAGCCATGAGGTCATGTTACAGCTGTGCAAAACTCTGGTGCGGCTGCACTTGGAGTATTACGTACAGTTCTAGTCGCCATATTATAGGAAGAATGTGGAAACATTGGAAAGGGTGCAGTGGAGATTTAACAGGATGTTGCCTGGTACAGAGGAAAGGCTGAGTTTTAAGACTGTGTTCATTAGAGAGAAGAAAGTTGAGAGGTGATTTAATCGAGGCCTACAAGATGATCAGAGGATTAGATAGTGTGGGCAGTGAGAGCCTTTATCCACAGATGGTGATAGCTAGCACGAGGGGACGTAGCTTTAAATTGGGGATGATAGATATAGGACAGATGTCAGAGGTAGTTTCTTTACTCAGTAGTAAGGGTGTGGAACGCCCTGCCTGCAACAGTAGTAGACCCGTCAATTTTAAGAGCATTTAAATGGTCATTGGATGAACATATGGATGATGATGGAATAATCTGGGGGTTGGATGGGCTTCAGATTGATTTCACAGCCCGGGGCAACATTGAGGGCCGAAAAGCCTGGACTGCGCTGTAGTGTTCTATGTTGTAGAAGATAACCCCTCAGCCTCTGACATTCAGAGAAAATAACCCCTGCCTATTCAGCCTCCCCCTATAGTTCAAATCCTCCAGCCCTGGCAGCATCCTTGTAAATCTTTTCTGCACCTTTTTCAAGTCTGACATCTTTTCCAGAGCATTGAGAGCGGAATTGAACGCAATATTTCCAAAAGTGGTGTAACTAATGTCCTTTATAACTGCAATGACCTCCTAATTCCTAGGATAAAGTGAGGACTGCAGATGCTGGAGATCAGAGTCAAGAGTCTGGTGCTGGAAAAGCACAGCAGGTCAGGCAGCATCTGAGGAGCAGGAGAGTCGACGGTTTGGGCATAAGCCCTTCATCAGGAATGTCTGCTGTGCTTTTCCAGTGCAACACTCTCAACTCCTAATTCCTATGCTCAATGCATTGACCAATAATGGCATGCATACCAAATGTTGCTAACATCACCCATTCCATCTGCGACATCACTTTCCAGAAACTGTGAACCTGCAGGTCAAGGCCTCTTTTGTTCGGCAACACTCTCCGGGACCTTACCATTAAGTGTATAGGTCCTGCTCTGATTTGCTCTACCAAAATTCAGCACCTCATGTTGATTTAAATTAAACTCTGTCTGGCCCTCCTTGGCTCATATGATCAAGTAGGGAGGAGGGACTTGGGGACTTGGGGGAGGGGTGTCGGAAATGTGATAGGTGGAAAGAGGTCAAGGTGAGGGTGATAGGTCAGACTGGGGTGGAGGCGGAGAGGTCAGGAAGAAGATTGCAGATTAGGAAGGCGATGCTGAATTCGATGGATTTGACTGAGACAAGGTGGGGGGAGGGGAAATGAGGAAACTGGTGAAATCCGAGTTCATCCCTTGGTTGGAGGGTTCCTAGGCGGAAGATGAGGTGCTCTTCCTCCAACCGTCGTGTTGTTGTGGTCTTTTGATGGAGGAGTCCAAAGACCTGCATATCCTTGGTGGAGTGGGAGGGGGAGTTGAAGTGTTGAGCCACAGGGTGGTTGGGTTGGTTGGTCCGGGTGTCCCAGAGGTCCTAACCTGCAATCTTCTTCCTGACCTCTCCGCCCCCACCCCAGTCTGACCTATCACCCTCACCTTGACCTCTTTCCACCTATCACATTTCTGACGCCCCTCCCCCAAGTCCCTCCTCCCTACCTTTTATCTTAGCCTGCTGGACAAACTTTCCTCATTCCTGAAGAAGGGCTTATGCCCGAAATGTCGATTCTCCTGTTCCCTAGATGCTGCCTGACCTGCTGCGCTTTTCCAGCAACACATTTTCAGCTCTGATCTCCAGCATCTGCAGACCTCACTTTCTCCTCATATGATCAAGGTCCCATTGCACTCTGAGATACCCTTCTTCGCAGTCGACTACCAATTTTGATGTCATCTGCAAACTTACTAACCGTACCTTTTATATTCTCATCCAAATCATTCATATGAATGACAAAAAGCAGTGGACCCAGCACTGATGCTTATGTCACATTGTTGGTCACAAGCGTTCCGTCTGAAATGCAACACTCCACTGCCACCTCTGTCTCCCACATTGATACCAGATCTGTATCCAAATGACTAATTCTCTCTGTATTCTATGTGATCTAACCTTGCTAACATGTCTACCATGAGAGACCTTGTTGAATACCTTACTGAAGCCCATATCCTACTTGTCCAACGCTTTGCCTCCATTAGTCATCTTTGTCACGTCTTCAAAATTTCAATCAAGTTAGTGAGACATTATTTTCCATGCACAAAGCCATGTTGACTATCCCTAATCAGTCCTTGCCTTTCTAAATACGTGTAAATCTTGACCCCCAGAATCCCCTAGACAAATTGACCACCACTGATGTTGGGCTCACCAGCCTCTAGTTACCTGGCTTCTCCTCACCATCTTACTGAAATAATAGCATCACGTTAGCCAACTTCCGGTCTTGTGGCACTTCACCCATGCCTACTGATGCTGTAACTATCTCTGCAAAGGGCTCAGTAATCATTTCCTTCGTTTCCCACAAAGTTCTAGTGTACACCTGATCAGGTCCTGGGGATTTATCTGCCTTCCTGCTTTTCAAGAAATCCAATATTCCCTCCACTGTAATATGGACACTTTTCAAAATATTGCTATCTATTTCCCCAAGTTCTGTAACATTCATATTCTTCTTCACAGTAAACACTGATGTAAAATACTTGTTTAGTATCTCCCCCATCTGCTGTGGTTCCACACACAAGCTGCCTTGCTAATCTATAAGAGGCCCTATTCTCTCCCTAGTTACTCTTTTATCCTATTTGTAGAATCCCTTTGGCTTCTCCTTAACGGTGTTTGCTAAAGCTATTTCATGTCCTCTTTTTGACCTACTGATTTCCCTCTAAAGTATCTTCCTACTGCTCTTATACTAAGCTATCTATACCTGACATATGCTTCTAACTTTTTTCTTGACCAGACCCTCAATTTCTTTAGTTATCAGCATCCCCTATGTCTACCAGCATGCCCTTCACAAGGACAGGAACACCCTGTCTGGACTCTCGCTATCTCATTTTTTGAATGCTTCCACTTTCCAGCCAACCATTTACCCGCGAACATCTGCCCCCAATTAGCTTTTGAAAGTTCTTGTCTAATACCATCAAAATTGTCTCTACTCCAATTTAGAACTTTAATTTTTTGATCAGGTCTATCTTTTCCATTACTATTTTAAAATTTACAGATTTATGAACATTGGCCCCAAAGTGCTCCCCCACTGACACCTCAGGCACTTGCCCTGTCTTATTTCACGAGACCAGGTCAAGTTTTGCTGCTTCTCGAGTAGGTACAATCATGTACTGAATAAGAAAATTTTTAATTGGCTTACTCCTGCTTCTATCTTCACACTTGATCAAATACAATGTAGAAACTGAGGTGTTTTGTAGATTGGGGGGGGGGGGGGGAGAGGGAGGTGTAGATGGAGCGGTATGGTCTATTGTACAATCCCAATAAGGTCATCATCCCTTTATTTCTCAGTTCCTCCAAAATAATCTCGCTGGATGTACACCCTGGAATATCCTGCCTCAGTATAGCCATAATGTTAGTACTAATCAAAAATGCCACTTGCCCTCCTCTCTAGCTTGCTCTTCCTCTCCTCTACCCCTATCCTACCCATAGTACATAGAATAGAATCCCTAAAGTGTGTTTGGAGGCCGGTCAGCCCGTTGAGACCACACCGCCCGTCCAAAAAGCATCCCTACCCTATCCCCACATTTTCCCATGGTTAATCCACCCAGCCTACTCATCCCCAACACTGTGGGCAATTTAGCATAGCCAATCTATCTAACCTGCTTATCTTTGGATTGTGCAAGGAAACCAGAGCACCCATGCAGACACAGGGCAAATGTGCAAACTACTGGTGCTGTGAGGCAGCAGTGCTAACCACTGAGCCACTGTGCCTATACACTGGAACATTAAGCTGCTAGACCTATCCATTCCGGAGTGTCTCTGTAATAGCTGTGGTATCCCAGTCCCATATTTCTATTTGTTGCAGAGTTTGTCACACGTCTTTGATGCTCTTTTCCCTGCAGCATTATCTTTCTGGTTCCAGTTCAGTTTCTGGTCAGTGGCAACCCCAGGATGTTGTTAGTGGGGTGTTCATTGTTGGTGTTGTCATTGAACAAAAGGGCCCTTGATTAAATTCTCTTTGGTCATGCATGGCTTGAATTTCACTTGCTACTTGTGAGCTTCCAGCACTTGCTGTATATATATAAAGGTTGCTTCAGTACCTGAAGAGCTGTGAATGTTACTGAACATTATACAGTCATCAATGAACATCCCCACCTCTATCTGAGCTTATGATGGAGGGATGATCATGGCTGAACCAATTGAAGATGGTTGGGCCTATATTGCCACCTTGAGGAGGTCAGACTTTTGTGATGCAGTGGTGGTGTCCCTATCTCTAAGCCAGGAGACCCAGGTTCAAGTCCTATCTGCTCCAGAGGTGGCACCAGTAACAGCTCCTATAGAAGTCCTGCACTGACATCCTGTAGCTGAGATGATTGACCTTCAACAACCACACTCATTTTTCTTTGTGTTGTTGCGACTCCAACCACTGACTCCGGTTTTGCTCGGGCTTCTTGACACCAAACTTGATCAAACGCTATGTAGAAACTGAGAAGATAGGAGCAGGAGTAAGTTAATTAACCCCTTAAACACACTGTATCATTCAGTAAGATCATAGCTGATCATGAAGCTCAGTATTCTAATCCTACCTTCCACCCACCTTATAAGGCAGCAATTTGCAGGATTGGATTAGTCCTGCTTTTTGTGCGCAGGACACATGTAGGCAGTTTTCCCCATTGTCAGGTAAATGTTAGTATTGTAACTGCACTGGATCCATTGAATCAGGTTCAGGGCATGTTCTGGGAGGACAGTTTTCAAATTATTACGTTTTCAGCTTGCAGTGTCTTCATCTGTTACTTGGTATTACATGAAACGAATCAAATTGTTTGAAGACGGTTGTTGGAGAGGCTCAGATGAATCGTCCACTTGGCACTTCTGGCCGAAGATAGATATAAATGCCCCAGCATTACTTTGGCACATATAAGAGTTCAACTCCACTATTTATAATTTCAGGTGTATATTCAAGTAAGCCATGCAATATCACATCCAGTGCAGCATCCAATGTTTCTTTAATAAATTCATGTTTTCTACCTCCATTGCTTAATTCTGAGATTGATTCCACATGTTGATAATTTTCTATCAGATGCTGCCTAATGTTAGCTCTTAATGTTGCATTTCCCATTTTAAACTTATCTGCTTTTTGCAATCTTACAATTGAGCTACAAGTAATTGGCACAGTCTAGCTTTTTGTCCAGGATCATTTCAGGCTGAAAAGCATGATTTCTCTAGTCTTCTGTCAGATGACTACAACTGAGGAAGAAGGTTGCTACACAAAGGAAGATAATTTGCTGACAGGGTTAAGTTAAAGACGGGTGGGAGAGTGCTGTGTGGAGTATATCTGCCAGTTTGAACTAAATGGCTAACTTGTGTGTGTGTCTGTCTTTCTGTGTAAATTTGAGAAAAGAATGGAAGTACTTTAATAATGCATTAGAATATAATGGTCTCTAAATATGGACAGTATTTATCCCCTTGAGTCATTCCGAAGGATCATGTATAATTCTAAACTTTCCATCTTGTTCTCACTAAACAAAAACATTTTTTAAAAAAATCAAACAATTAAACATTTTTAAAAATAGTCTCCTTGAAGCAGTTAACTTGAACTTAGATTCCTTTCTAGAATCTTTTTGATACCGCAGCTACCATGCACTCTTTCAGCTTTTTCTCAGCTGATTTTTTTTCTAGTTAACTGAGATTTACAGTTTTGGAAACCACAATACTAGGCCAGACCTTAGATTATTTAAACAGAGCTCTAAATTGGATTGTGGCAAATTTAGATTTATCCTGAAAGAATAAGTACTATTCTCAGTTAAGTGGCATAACTGTAGACCTTGTAACCCAATCGATCATATCTTACTGCTGAATTGAGCTAGGAGTTGTGGAGTGCAGAGTAAAGAGAAAGTGATCGATGATGCTGTATAATTGTGCCCAGGAATTATTTCAGAAACTTAACTGATTCCTCTTGCATTTCATGTAAACAAAGTGTGGAGAAACCACAATTGCAGCTGTAAATTAAGAAGAATGTAGATTTATTATAATATTGTCAATTATCATTGTTTTCTTTATCCTCCAGTTTTTTTTCCTCTCTCTTCCATTCAGCAGCATGTAGATCAGTTGGAGGCATGGACAGAAAAATGGCAGATGGAGTTTAATTTGGACAAGTGTAAGGTGATGCATTTTGGAAGGCTGAGTACAAGTGGAAATTATACAGTGAATGGGAGAACCCTGTGGAGTATTGATATGCAGATCCAGGTGTGCAAGTCCACAGCTCACTGAAGGTGGCAATGCAAGTAGATAAGGTAGTAAAAAAGGCCTGTTGCATACTTGCCTTCATTGGAAAGGGCGTCGAGTGTAAGGATAGAGGAAGTTGTCCTGCAACTTTATTTAAGCCACATTTGGAATATTGCTTATAGTTCTGGTCACCACACTACCAGAAGGATGTGGATACTTTGGAGAGGGTACAGAAAAGATTTACCAGGATGTTGCCTAGTATGGGGGATTTTAGCTGTGAAGAAAGGTTGGATAATCTGGGTTTGCTTTCATTGGAACGCAGGAGGTTGAGGGGTGACCTGATAAAGGTTTATAAGATTGTGAATGGCATGGACAGAATGGAAAGCGTGAGGCTTTTTTCCCCAGGGTTGAGGGGTTAATTACTAGGGACACAGGCTCAAGACATGAGGGGCAATGTTTAAAAGAGATGTGCGAGGCACGTTTTTCACACAAAGAGTGGTGAGTGGCTGGAACATGCTGCCAGAGGAGGGGGTGGAAGCAGGCACATTAGCAGCATTCAAGAAGCACCTGGACGAATAAGTGAATAGGAAGGGAATAGAGGGATACATATCATGTAAGTGAAGACAGCCTTAATATGCAAGGTTGAGCTGAAAATGTGTTGCTGGAACAGCGCAGCAGGTCAGGCAGCATCCAGGGAACAGGAGAATCGACGTTTTGGGGTTTGTGGCAAAAATGTCAATTCTCCTGTTCCCTGGATGCTGCCTGACCTGCTGCGCTGTTCCAGCAACACATTTTCAGCTCTGATCTCCAGCATCTGCAGACCTCACTCTCTCTTCAAAGATTTTAACTTAATATGCAAGGGCAAAATAAGAGCGTACGCTTGGTGGAGGTGGGGGCAATGGACCTGTTCCTCTGCTGTACTGTTCTTTGTTCTTTCCATGCCATAACCACAAGGACAAATGAAGAGCACTTAGAGAACTTGGATGTAGTGCTTGACATTTCTCCAAGGCAAATGATGCCTTAGGAGGGAAAAATGTGTTCCAGGCACTCCCAGTGATCTATTTGGCTCCAGAGTTGACGAGGCTGGGTTACACCCATTGAAAGATAGAGAGAGCAATCAAAGATGCCCTGGCTCCCACATCCCAGGGCTTAGGTCTTTCCTTGAATTGGTGAATTATTATAGAAAATTTTATTTACTTCTATCATGACTCCCCTCAGTCTCTGTTGCTCTGGAGTTTTTCTAGCCTCTCCTTAAAGCTCATACCCTCTAATCCAGACAGTATCCTGGTAAACCTCTTCTGCCCATTCCAAAACCGCCACCTCCTTCCTGTAAATGTGGCAACCAGAATTGAACACAGTGGTCAAGTTTGGCCTAGCTAAAGTTTTCTAAAGTTGCAACATGACCTCCTGACTTTTATCCTCCGTTCCCCAACCAATAAAAGCAAGCATTCCAAAGGCCTTCTCTCCTACTCTACCTACTTGTATGGCCAGTTTCAGGCAGCTATGGACTTAAAACCTCAAGGTCCCTCTATACATCAATGCTGTTCAGTGTCCTATCATTAATGTATACTTTTTCTTAACCTTTGATCTCTCAAAGTACAGCACCTCACACTTAGCAGGCTTAAACTCCATCTGCCATTTCTCTGTCCATGTCTGCAACTGATCTATATCCTGCTGTATCCTTTGACAACCTTCTACACTATCCACAACTCCATCGATCTTTGTGTTGTGTGCAAACTTACTAACCCACCCATCTACATTTTCATCTGTCATTTATGTATATATGTATGTCACAAACAGCCGAGGTTTACGTATGGATCCCATTGATCATGAACCTCCAGCCTGAAAAACACCCTTCCACCTCTACTTTCAGCCTTCTATAGGTATGCCAATTCTGAATCCACATGGCCAAGTCACTGTGGATCCCTTCGAGGAGAAAGTGAGGTCTGCAGATGCTGGAGATCAAAGTTGAAACTTTATTGCTGGAACAGCACAGCAGGTCAGGCAATAAAGTTTCACTGTGGATCCCACACATCTCAATCTCCTGGATGAGGCTAACATGAGGGACATTGTCAAAAGTCTTAGTAAAATCTAGTAAAACCCATGGTAGCCAACATTCTCTGCTGTACCCTCATCAATCACCTTTGTCACCTCAAAATTCAATCAGGTTAGGAAGACATGACCTGCCCTGCACAAAGCCACGCTAATTAGGCCATGTCTTTCCAAATGAGCATAAGTCCTATCCCTAAGAATTCTTTCCAATACCTTCCCAACCACCAATGTAAGACTCACCAGTCTATAGTTTCTGGATTATCCCGATTTCCCTTCTTGAACAAAGGGACAACATTAGCTACTTCCAAGTCTTCCAGGACATCTCCAGTGGCTAATGAGGATACAAAGATCTTGGTCAAGGCCCCAGCAATCTCGATAACCGGAGGTTTATCCCATTGCGCCTTGTCCACCTTAATGCTCTTCAAGAGACCCAACACCACTTCTTGAACTCAAAATCCCCTATTTGCATATTAGCATGCTCCACACTAATCTTACTGTCCCCTATATTTTTCTTCTGGATGAGTACCAATGCAAACTACTCGTTTAGGATCTCACCCACTTCCTCTGCCTCAGAGTATAAGTTCCTTCCTTTATTCTTGAGCAGCTCTATCTTCTCCTTCGTTATCATCTTGTTTTTAATATACATATAGAATGCCTTGGAATTCTCTTTAACCCTACTTGCCAATGTCATTTCATGGCTCTTTCTTGTTCTCCTAATCCCCTGCTGAAATTCTTTCCTGCTTTCTTTATATTCCTCACAGGCCCTGTCCAGTTTTAGCTTCCTAAACCTTACATATGCTTCTCTTTACCTTTTGACTAAATTCGCAATTTCTCTCATTGCCCAAGCGTCCCTTAACTTGCCATTCCGCCTTACTGGAATATGCTGGTACTGAACTCTGATTAGCAAGTCTTTAAACAACTCCCACATGTCAAATGTAGACTTGCCTGATAACAGCTCCTCCTAATTAATACTCCCTACCTTCGGCCTAATACTGATGTAATTTGCCCTCCCCCAATTTAGTATTTTTTCTCAAGGTCCTGACTTATCCTTATTCATAGCTATCCTAAAACTTGAGTTGTGATCACTGTTTCCAAAATGCTCTCCCATTGAAAGGTCAGTCACCTGGCCAGGCTTATTAGCCAATACAAGGTCCAGTATGGCCCTTCTTCTAGTTGGAATATCCACATACTGTCTCAAGAAACCATCTTGGATGCACTTAAATTCTTCTCTGTTTAAGCCTCTTGCTGTCAAGGATTCCCAGTCAATATTAGTGAAGTTAAAGTCACCCTCTATGGCAACTCTTGTTTTTATTGCATCTTTCCATAATCTGCTTACATGTTTGTTCCTTGATGTATCTGTGGCTGTTGGGGGCTGGGAGGCTATAGTACAGGTAAACAATCCTTAATCTGAAATGCTCGGGACCAGCTGCTTTTGGAAATTCAGAATTTTTTGAATTTCAAAATAAGTGACAGTTTGATGGTGAAATTTTTTAAAATCTTACCGGAGGAGCAGACTCACTGAGGAAAACAGGCCTTGAGACAGAATTGAGGCCTGCCAGTGCTGGACCATGCCCCCCCACGTCGCATCTGAGTGACATGCATCAAGTGGGTGTCGACTGGGTTAACTGTTTGCACGCCAGACAACCTTGTTAATGAGAAAAGACTTCACAAAAAAACCTTCGGACTTTGGAGCTTTTCGGATTTCAGATCAAGGGTTATCTACCTGTGTAATACTTTTAGTGATTGCACCCATCTCTATCCATATTGCCTCAGTGGATGAGCCTTCCAGTATGTATTCTTAGTGCAGATGTGACATTCTCCCTGTTTTTAACTCCACCTCTTTTATCTTCCTCTCCACCTCAGGCGACTGACTGTGTGGAGTTTGCAAGTTCACCCCGTGTCTGCGTGGGTTTCCTCCGGGTGCTCCGGTTTCCTCCCACAGTCCAAAGATGTGCAGGTCAGGTGAATTGGCCATGCTAAAATTGCCCATAGTGTTAGGTAAGGGGTAAGTGTAGGGGTATGGGTGGGTTGCGCTTCGGCGGGTCAGTGTGGACTTGTTGGGCCGAAGGGCCTGTTTCCGCAGTGTAATGTAATGTAATCTAATCTAATCATCGAAAACAGCAAAGCTGTGGAACGTTGAGCAGCCAATGCTGTCCTTCTCTCAACCAAGTTTTTGTAATGGCCACAACATCATAGTCCCATGTACTGATCCAGGCTCTAAACTCATCTGCCTTACCTACAATGTACTGCTAGCATTGAAAGAAACATACTTCAGCCCTTTAGCATCATCGTGTTCATTTACCTGTCTCTGCTTGTCCTTTCTTTCTGATTTACTGGTCCTAACATCTACCTTTCCCTCAATCCTTCCAGTTGCTGACCTGCTGCTCTAGTTCCCAGCCCCCTGCTACTCTAGTTTAAATCTTTCTGAATACCACTAGCGATCCTCCCTGTGAAGATATCCTTTTCTGTGGAAGGATGCTCCTGTTCTCAAGGGAGTGCAGCAAAGGTTTACCAGGCTGATTCTGGGGATGGTGGGACTGATGTACGAGGAGAGCTTGACTACGTTCAGATTGTTTTTGCTGGAGTTCAGATGAATGGGGTGGATGGAGGGTGTGGTGGGATCTGTCGAGACTTACAAAGTTCTAACAGGACTAGACAGGGGAGTTGCAGGGAGGATGTCCCCAATGGTAGATGCATCCAGAACCAGAATTTGAGGATTTGGGATGGACCATTTAGCACAGAGATCGGCGATATTTCTTCACCCAGAGAGTGGAGAGTCTGTGGAAGTTGTTGATGCCAAAACTTTGAATGTATTCGAGGCAGCTAGATAGGGTAAATGGTTATGGGGAGAAAGCAGGATTAGGTTATTGAGTTGGATGATTAGCCGTGATCGTGCTGAATGGCCTCCTCCTGCTCGTATCTTCTGTGTTTCGATGATATTAGTTCCCTTCTGGTTTAGGTGCAACCCATCCCTTTGTACAGGTCACCTCTAAGAAGAGGTCCCAATCAACCAAGAACTTGAAACTCCATCCCGTGCACTAGCTCCGTTGTCACGCATTCCTCTGTCTTATCTTTTTATTCCTTGCCTCACTAGCATGTGGTGCTGATAATAACCTAGATAATACTACCTTCTAGCTCCTGCTTTTCAGCCTCTTTCCTAATTCCCTGTCCTCACTGTGCTGTATTTCATTGCTCTTTCTACCTATGTCTTTGGTATCAGAGTACACAACAACCTCTGGCTGATCACACTGCACCTTAAAAATTTTGTACGACTGCTCAGAGACGTCCTTAACCTTGACACCAGGGAGGCAACACCCCATCGTGGAGTCTTAAAAGCAGCTATAGAAATGCCTGTCCATGTCCCTAATTAGCGAGCCACTTACCACTATCGCTCTTGCCTTACCATGTCCTACAGCAGCAGAAAGTGAGGATTGAAGATGCTGGAGATCAGAGTCGAGAGTGTGTTGCTGGAAAGGAGCAGCGGGTCAGGCAGCATCCAAGGAGCAGGAGAATTGATAAGCATTGAGGCATAAGCATCAGGCTTCCTGATGAAGGGCTTCTGTCCGAAACGTCGATCCTCCTGCTCCTTGGATGCTGCCTGGCCTGCTGTGCTTTTCCAGCACCACACTCTCGATCATGCTCTACAGCAGAGCCAGTTGTGATGCCACAGGCCTGGCTGCGAATGTTATACTCCCCTAAGAGGCTATCCTCCTCAATAGTATCCAAAACAATATACCTGCTTGTCGGGAATAGCCACAAGAGACTCCTGCAGTACCTACCTGTCTTGCCTGGCAGTCACCCATCTACCTGACTGAAGCTGTAGTGTGACCATCTCCCTGTAAACTGGTGTATGTCTCACACTCTGCCTCCATACTCTCCTCAGTGTGTCCAACTGCTGCTCCAACCAAACAACACTGTCTGTGCGGAGCTGCAGCCTGTCACACTTCCTGTGATACAGTAATCAGGGACACCTAGACTGTTCCCTGATCCCCCACATTTGGCAAGAGGAGCACACTAGCTCTAACTGCCATCTTTGCCCTTTTATACTGAGAAAGATAAATGAATCTTACCTTGCCTTTACCTTACTCGTGTTACTCACTGAAGCCCAGTATTCACCAAAGCCCACACTTTTACCAACTTACAGCACTAACTGGTTACAAAATTACAGTGTAATCTTTATAAACAGGCCAAATACCCTCTTGGTTACAAACTTCCAAACAGCCTGTCTCAATCTCTATCTCTTAATTTCTCTGTCCTTATTTTTGGTTAGAAGCAGAGAGAAGGATCGAAACCACTACAGGAATGTAATATTTGGGGCTTACCATTCCTTGACACCAGGTACTTCCTTGATCCACTGATTATTCTTGGTAATTAAGTTGACTTCTCCCAGAATGTTCCTCAGCAAAGTCTCTCTGTCATCCTCTATTGGATGCTCTTCCTCTTGCTTATCACTGGGAGGAGGTTCGTCCTGTTCCACTGATCACTCATGGTGACTGAACTGACTTCTCCCAGGATGCTCCTCAATGAAGTGTCTCTGCTATTCTCTTATGGTTTAGTCAGAATCCTTTTCCCTGAGTTGAAGTGTCTAAAACTAGGGGGCATGCATTTAAGGTGGGTCGGGGAAAGTTCAAAGGAGATGTGAGGGGCAAGTTTTTTGTACGCATAATGATAGGAGTCTGGACCACACTGCCAGGGATGGTGGTGGAAGCATATATGATTGAGCCACTTAAGGGAATTTTATTTAAGCACCTGAATGCAAGGAATGGAAGGATGTGGACCAAGGGCAGGCAGAAGGGATTAGTTTAATTTGACATCATGTTCAGCACAACATTGTGAGCCCGAGAGCCTGTTCCTTGGCTGGACTGTTCTATCTTCTAAAATTCAAACGTAACCTGGCTTCCGTCCTGGCATCCTTACACCTGTTGAAAAAGGGTCAGTCTTGGAAATGGTCTTGTAGTGTTTACAGAAGTGAAGAAGCAGACATCATCATTTAAGTTGTTGGCAAGCTATGATCCCAAGTGAGATGTGCTGATATGTGATTCCTCCCCATAAGCTGTCAGGGTAGTGTTGGTTCGCTGGTGACCCAGAGAGGGACAGCCAGTAGCATGTACGTCTTGGGCTTTGGCTGGATGCAGAACAAAGATATTACCAGATAGAGAAGGAAGACTTGGTCATCTTCGGTGTGACGAAACTCCACTAATACTTTTACCAACATAAATTTCTAATAGTAACGGACCAAAACCCCTTGCTAAGTCCACCACAGAACACACCAGATGGCCTCCTTCTTTAGAGACCGCAATTTCCCTTCCCACGTGATTAAAGATGCCCTCCAACGCATCTCGTCCACATCCTGCACCTCCGCCCTCAGACCCCACCCCTCCAACCATAACAAGGACAGAACACCCCTGGTGCTCACCTTCCACC
>NC_057734.1:6902380-6971387 GCF_004010195.1 Chiloscyllium plagiosum | reverse complement strand
TTCACTACCTGCTGTACCTGCATGCTTACCTTCATTAACTGATGTACAAGAACACCCAGATCTCTCTGTACTGCCCCTTTACCTAAATTGATTCCATTGAGGTAGTAATCTGCCTTCCTGTTCTTGCCACTACAGTGGACAACCATACATTTATCCACATTAAACTGCATCTGCCATGCATCTGACCACTCACCTAACCTGTCCAGGTTACCCTGTAATCTCCTAACATCCTCATCACATTTCACCCTGCCACGCAGCTTAGTATCATCAACAAATTTGCTAATGTTACTATTAATACCATCTTCTATATCATTAACATATATTGTAAAAAGCTGCGGTCCCAGTACTGATCACTGCGGTACCCCACTGGTCACTACCTGCCATTCCGAAATGGAGCCATTTATCACTACTCTTTGTTTCCTATCAGCCAACCGACTCCCAGAGGTATTGGTCACAGTCAATGGGCCATCATTAACCAGCAGGGAATTGGAGAATTTCCTCAAGTCAAATGGCATTCGGCATATAAGGATAGCTCCTTACCACCCATTGTCAAATGATCCGGTAGAAAGGGAGGCCCACATTTTGAAGGCAGGCTTAAAGAAACAACTCTCAGTTTCACTCGATACCAAACTGTCCCGGTTCCTATTTGATTATAACACCACCCCTCACTCAAGTAAAGGGACCGCTCCAGCAGCTTGCTATAACAAGGAGAAGAGTCTGTGCCAGGTTAAATGTGAGTTTCCCAGACCTGGGGAGGGTGAAACGGCATCAGGAATGCCAGTACCGGGCACAGGATTCCCCTAAGTGAGAAAGGCACTTCACCAAACTTTGACGCCTTAAGTATCGAAACCAAAGGAATAACCCTGCCATGAGTAAGAGGTGTGGTTGATCTGAGGTCTGGTCCTGTGACATTTGAAGTTTGGGTAGGAGGGGCAGTTCTGAACAAGTAGGTGGACCACATGAAAGCTGCAACATCGCAAATGGGATAGAAGCAAAGCATACCTCTCAGAACATCCGGCATGGCTGTCAGAAGCCATGGGTTCTCTCCCACTGCCTTGCATCAAAGAAACTTCTGAGGACAAGAAGAATATGGCAAATGTCTCAGCCACGACGCCATTACCACCTGAAGATGATGAATTTTGGCCTGTTCACTCCAGACGAGAGAGGCAGGCTACAGTCTACTACATGCCGCCAGTATCTGAGGCAGAATCGGAGGAACTGGACCTGATGCAAAAATGCTGCAGGAAAAGCTACAGGAAAATGAATGGGAATGCACCCCAGGACTTAGTTGGGGAGGGATGTAGTGATTAGAACAAGGTCAGCCAGGTGGGCCTTGTAGAATATGAATTCCTTGATTGGGGCTGTTAACTAGCTCCAGGGAGTCCTGGGCTGACAGATATGTGTCAGGGGTTCTGTCCACTCGAGGACTGAGCTAGCTGGGTCAGTGTCATATACTATGTATGTGTAAATTAAGGGTAACTTGGTGACAGGATTCTGACCTCCTTATTTCTGAATTCTTTAAAGCAGTCTTTGAACTGAGCATTTAGTCTTCAACATTTTTGATATATATCTGATATGATTTTATTGGGAATGTAAATCTGATGTATGTAGATGAAAATGCAATTGAAGGATTTTGGTTTAGATCATACAATGGAGCTTATTGCATAACTGAGTATTTAAGTCTGTATTTATTAATATTCACCTTCTTTTGATTTTTGTGTATGTTATGATCTCAGTTGATGATAATGCTGGACAAGTCAGATCCAAAAACGAAATCTGGCTTGCTAGATCATATTTTGCAGTTGGCTAATGTGGTGGATGGATGATTTGTTTGTGAAGCAGTGTGATTCCAACAGCATGGGTTCAATTTCATCATTGGCTGAGGTTACTGTGAAGGACTGTCCTCCTTAACCTCTCCCCTTGCCTGTGATGTGGTGGCCCTCAGGTTAAATCACGTCCAGTCGTGTCTCTCTCTAATGAGAGAGCAGCCTTGTGGTCCAGTAGCTATCTGTGGAGCCTTGTTATTCAAACATTTGCTTTTACTTTCTACATTAAATAGTGACAATGCTTAAAAAATAATTTATTAGCTGTAAAGCTTTCTGTACCATCCTGCACTTGTGAAACGAACTGTTTGAACGCATATATTATTGCTTCAGAAATGTGTTTATGTTTATCATCTGGTTAGAAAGGCATTCCCACTTATCTTTTATAGTCACTTTTTCCCCATGTTGCAAAAGCTGCTATTAATTCTGAAGTTATCCCCTTAGCTGGGAAATGATGTCTGAACCATGACTTGCAGTATAGTTTCGAGCATGGATGACCCATTGATCATTCTCTTGTGTAAATATTGTGTACCTCTGGAGCTCTATTGTTAAATATTTTAATGAATCATTCATCATTTCTTTCAACACCTTCATAGCTTTTAGTGCTGTGCATTTCAATGCAAGTGTGTTCAGGTCATAACAATCATAGATATCTAGTTTCATGTTGCTTGATCAATAAAGTCGCACAGCTGGATCAGTTCACACGAGAATTCCAGCCTATGTCTTCTACCCTGTCACTTCTTGAATAATCAAGTGTAATTTTTCTTATTCTCGATCTCTTGGGAGATAAAATTTGTTTGTTTGACAGATTTGCTTCTGCCTTTTGGTTGGGACCTATGAAAAATAAATAAAATCCTGCATTTGGATTACATTAAATATTTCAATGATCCTAAATCTGAAACATGATGAGTTAGTGAACTGAATTTTGACTAGTGTTTTGACAAGAAATTTAGAGAGATGTACAAAGAAAGGGTGGCATTTTTATATAAAATAAATTTTATCGCCTTGTCAGTTGGTTAATAGATAAGTAACAGAGGCGTTGGCATCTCATGTTGCATGATGAGCTCAATTTCAGCATTTATGAATGATTGCACTGAGCTTTCAGTGATATAATTGATTTGGAGTTTGATTTTGTGTGCCCTAACGTATAATAACTAATTTGAAATCAAGGCACATATTAATGGACAAAGTAAAGTTCCCAATCATTAAATGCATGAATATTTCTTCTTCATGGCAATGACACTTGCAAGGGTGGCACAGTGGTTCAGTGGTTAGCACTGCTGCCTCACAGTGCTAGGAACCTGGGTGACCTTTGACGATTATCTGTGTAGAGTTTGCACGTTCTCCTTGACTGCTTGGGTTTCCTCCGGGTGCTCTGGTTTCCTCCCACAACCCAAGGATGTGTAAGTCAGGTGGTTTGGCCACACTAAATTATCTGTAGTGCCCAGAAATGTGCAGGCTAGGTGGATTAGCTATGGGGTTCTGGGGATGTAATAGGGTATGGGTGATTTTGGGTGGGATGCTCTTCGGAGGATTGGAATGGTTTCCTCCCACACAATAGGATTCTATGAAAAGCCATATAAGAAGGAAACTTAAAGTTCTGTGCACCAAAATTAGCTCACTGCCCCTTATTTCAACTTCAAATTTGTCTCCTTTAGTTTTCATAAATCACCAATGACAGTTGATATAAGGATATTTCAGATTTAGTTTCATGTAGTTTTTAGTGTAAGGGTTTATTCCATGAGGACAGCAAAGCCCGCTGTATACTTTTGAAGTACTTTAACACTGAAAATGCTGTCAAAAAGATTTATAGTAAGTAACTGGAAATTATAAAACCCTCTATCCATACTAAGATGCTATCTCTAACAGCACAGGCTCTTTTCTGTTAAGTAGCCTAATGTTTGATCATTTGTCAGATGTCTTCTGAAAATCCAAATGTGTGATTAAATTCTTAAAAGTTGAATTGTGCATTTGTATTTAATTTCAGTCTGGTGGTGGTGCTGGCGGTTTCATCCCTCAATAGTTTTAATATTACATTGACAGTGTAGTGACATAGTAATGAATTTGAGTTTCAAGCAGTGGCTAGCATAAGATGTAGAGCAGAACTAGGCAATTCAGCTCACCAAATCTGCTCTGCCATTCAATGAGATCATGGCTAATCTGATACCCCAATTCTACTTTCCTGCCTTTTCCCCGTAGCCCTTGATTTCCTGACTAATTTAAAAATATATCTCAACCTAAAATATACTTTTAATGACCCAACTTTAACAGCCCTCTGCAATAAAGAATTCCACAATTGCAACCTTCTCATCTCTGTCTTAAATGTGTGACCACTTCTTTTCAGATAATGCCTACTGGTCCAAGACTCTTCCCTAAGGGAATACCACCTCTCTGCATCTGCCCTGTCAAGTCTGTGAAGAATCTTAAGTTTCAATAAGGTTCACTTTCATTCTTCTAAATTCTTCTGAGTACAGGCCCAACCTACTCAATTTCTTCTCATAAGATGCTCCCTCAATACTCAGTATTAATCTAGTGAACCTTCTCTGGACTGGCTCCAATGCTGTTTGTTTACAGTATTCCCGTTGTGATCTGAGGAGTACCTTCTATAATTTTATCATAGACATCTTTATTTAATTCACCATTCCTTTTGAAATAAAGGCCAACTGTTCGATAACTTTTGCTATTTAAATAATGTTCAACTCCTCTACTTTTTCTGCCAAAATTTCTAATTTTTCCACATTATATTCAGTCTACTATATTTTGCCTACTGCCTAATGTGTCCATATCCCTGTGCAGACTCTTTTGTGTTATCGTCACCTTTCCACCTATTTTTGTCATCTGCAAACTTAACTACAGTACATTCACTTTCCTCCTTCAAGTCATTAATGCATATTGAAAGTACCGATGGCTCCAATACTGATCATTGTGCATTTCATTAGCTATAGATTGCAATCCTGAAAATGTCCTCCTTCGCCCAAAATCTGTCTACTGTTAGTTTGCTAACCCTCTATCCATGCTAAGATGCTATCTCTAACACCATGGGCTCCTCTCTTATTAAGTAGCCTAGTGTTTGATAGTTTGTCAAATGTCTTCTGAAAATCTAAATGTGTTGCACCATTGCTTCCCCTTTATCCTACCTGTATCCTCGAACATCCAAGATGGAGGACGGGAAAAAATTGTGACTATCAGAGCTGCTTTTTTGAGATATTTTCCGTGTTGGGGCTGATTTCCTCAATTCTAGGACCAGTGATTACTGTTTTATAAGCTGTTGCATTGTTTTGGAACTTTGGAGCGAAAAAGATTAAAACAACAGCACTTTAAAAAGGGGGAAGAGAAACAAAGACAGTAGCCACCTGGGCCGTGATTCAAATGGAGAAAGAAACCTACATTGCTGTCTGACCTAGCAGTAACAAAATCCCACTCTACTCACTATTGTAGATTAACAAAAGAAAATCAGTCAGGTTACACTTAAAAAGCCACTTAGCTGCTTCCCTAGTGTGAGCTCCCCCACACAAGTTTCTCAAATGTTGCCTTTGCTGTCTGTTTTCAAGGATGTCTGGACATCGGAGTTCGTTTTAAGAAAAATAAACAAACAGCAAAATTCACAGTTGAGCTTGGAGAAACTTGTGTGGAGGAGCTCACACTAGGGGAGCGGCTAAGTGGCTTTTCAAGTGTATCCTTACTGGTTTTCTTTTGTTAATCTACAATAGTGAGTAGAGTGGAGTTTTGTTGAATCTCTGTTGTTATTGAGGTCTGTCTCTTGATTAAACTTTAAAAATATGAAAACATAGGTACTAAACTAGCCTGGAGCAGTGTTTTTAGAGCAGTAAGAGACTATTTTCTGGGTCTGTAGATTGTTAAGGTGCAATGGGGGCCTTTGGTAGAGTGATGTGTGAGATTAGGAAGAGTTTCAATGTTACTAATGGTTATGTCTGCAGCAAGTGTTTTTGGTTGCGAATCCTATCAGATTGCATGCATTGGTTGGAGCAGCAGTTAGAGGCAATGAGAAATTTACAACAACGAGGGGGTGTGATGGATGGCAGTTCCAGGAAGGGAGATAAATGGAAGATACAGTCAGGTAAATGGGTGACCCTAGGAAAGGTAGAGAGGGAGGCAGGTAGTGCAGGGGTCTCCTGTGGCTATCCCCATCTCAAACAAACATGCTGTTTTGGAAAATGTAGGAGATGATGCACTCTGAGGGGAATGCAGCACTGATAGCCAGGTTTCTGCTACCAAGACTGGCTCTAATGTAACGAAGGGACACCAGGTTCCAATCGATCTATTGTGATGGGTGACTCTCTAATCAGAGGCACAGACAGACTATTCTGTGGCCGACAGTGAGACATCGAAATGGTGTGTTGCCTCCCTGGAGCTAGAATTAAAGATATCTTGCAGAGGGTGTAGACTATTCTCAAAGGCACGAGGGACAAATAAGAGGTTGTTATACATATTGGAACTAACGATATAGGAAGTTAAAAGGATGAGATCCTGAGGGGACAATGTAGGAAGTTAGGCAGGAATTTAACAAGGAGGTTCTCGAGAGTAGTAATATCCAGATTACATCCGGTGCCATGAGCTAGTGAGGGTAGGAATTGGAAGATAGCGTAGATGAATGCATGGCTGAGAAGGTGGTGCAGGGGAAAAGGATTCAGATTTTTGTCTCATTGGAATCTCTTCTGGGTATAAGTGACCTGTGTAAGAAGGACGGATTGCACCTGAACTGGAAGAGGACGAATATACTGTCAGTTGCTCAGGAGGATTTAAATTAGTAAGGGGCAAAGTTGGATCCAGGGACATAGTGAGAAAAGTGATCTGTTTGAGACTGGTACAGTTGGGGAAAAAGACCAAGTCAAGCAGACAAAGCAGGCAGGAACAAAGAAGAGAACGAGAAACTGCATTTATTTCAATGCAATAGGCCCAGCAGGTAAGGCAGATGAACTCCGGGCATGATTAGGAGCATGGGACTTGGATGTCATAGTAATTAAAGATATGAGGCTCAGGGGTTGACAAGAATAGTGCTTTAATGTTCCAGGGTTTGGATTCTAAGGGATGGCGTTTTTGGTTAGGGGTAACATTATGGCCGTACAGTCAGTTCTACTATAATCCATTTTTCTTCAAGCGAATTGGCTTAAACGCGATTGATAAGTTTAGACTGTTATTTGTAGAATGCGGGCTTTCCTTACCTGTATTGCCTATAACGTGATTACAGCCCCTTTAGTTTAAATGGCGCAGCTATTGTGCGATTTTCTTATAATGCAAGATCGCACGAGAACAGAACTATCACATTATATCAGAACTGATTGTACTGAGGATGGATATTTCCTGGGAATACATCCAGGGAAGTTATTTGGATGGAACTGAAATAAGAAAGGGATGATCACCTTATTGGGATTGTACTGTAAGTCCCCAATAGTCAGTGGGAATTTGAGAAACAAATTATCTGTAAAAGTAATAGTGTGGTTATGGCAGGGGATTTTAATTTTCCAAACATAGACTCTGACTACTACAGTGTTAAGGGCTTGGATGGAGAAGAATTTAAGTGTGTACAAGGAAATTTTCTGAGTCAGTATGTGGATGTACCTACCAGAGAAGATGCAAAACTTGACCTACTCTTAGGAAATAAGGCAGAGCAGATGACTGAGGTGTTGGGGGACAGCACTTTTGGGCTAGTGGCTATAATTCTATTAGCTTTAAAATAGTGATGGAAAAGGATAGGCTTGATCTAAAAGTTCAAGTTCTAAATTGGAGGAAAGCCAATTTTGGGAGTATTAGGCAAGAACTTTCAAATGTTGATGGGGGGTTGGGGGGCAGATGTTCACAAATAAAGGTAGGTTGGAAAGTGGGAAACCTTCAAAAACAAATAATGAGAGTCCAGAGACAATAGGTTCCTGACCATGTGAAGGACATGGCTGGGAGGTGTAGGGAATGCTGGATGACTAGAGAAATAAGTTTTCATCAAGTAAAGAGGAAACATATGTCAGGCATACACAGAAGAGATTGAGTGATTCCCCAGAAGAGTGTAAAAGCAAAAGGAGCACACTTAAGAGAAAATTCAGGAGGGCAAAAAATGGGACATGAGATAGCCTTGACAAATAGGATTAAGGAGAATCCAAAAGGATCCGACAAATAAATTAAGGACAAAAGGGTAACTAGGGATAGAATAGGGTCCCTCAAAGATCAGCACGCCTGCCTATATGTAAACCACAGGAGATGGGGGAAGATAGTAAATGAGTATTTTGCATCGTTTACTGTGGAGAAGGATATGGAAGATAGAGAATGTGGGGAAATAAATAGCGACACTGTGGAAAATGTTCATATTACAGAGGAGGTGGTGATGGACATCTTAGAGCACATAACGGTAGATGAATCCCCGGGACCTGCTCAGGTGTACCCTAGATTTTTGTGGGAAGCTCAAGAAAAGATTGCTGGGCCTCTTGTTGAGATATTTGTTTCATTGATAGCCACAGGTGAGGTGACGAAAGACTGGAGATTGGCTAATGTGCTGTCACTATTTAAGAAAGGTGGTGAAGAAAACTGGGAAATTAAACACCAGTGAGCCTGACATCGGTGGTCGGCAAGTTTAAGTTATGGAGATGTGCAGCACGGAAACAGACCCTTTGGTTCAATTCATCCAAGCCGACCAGATATCCTAAACTAATCAAGTCCCATTTGCCAGAGCTTGGCCCATATCCCTCTTAACATTTCCTTAACCCATATCCCATCAAGATGTAATTGTACCAGCCTCCACTAATTGCTCTGGCAGCTCATTCCATACTTGCACCACCCTTTGCGTGAAAAAGTTGCATCTTGGGTTCCTTTTCCCCTCTCACCATAAACCAATGTCCTCTACTTCTGGACTCACCACCCCTGGGAAAAGACTTTCTTTATTTATCCTATCCACGTCCTTATTTTGTAAATCTCTATATGGTCACCTGTCAGCCTCCAAAGCTCCAGAGAAAACAGCTCCAGCCTACTCAGCCTCCACCTATACCTCCAAGATGTCGTTTACTTCATCTTTCAGAAGGCTTTCAATTAAGGCTCACAAACGAGATTGGTATGTAAAATTTAAGTACAAGCAGTTAGGGGCAGTGTACTAATGCAGATAGAGAATTGGTTTGCAGACAGGAAACAAAGAATGGAAATGAACAGGTCTTTCTTGAATGGCATCAGTGACTAGTGGGTTACCACAGGGGCTAGTGCTTGGACTCCAGCTGTATTCATAATAAATATTAATGATTTATATCAGGGAACTAAATGTAATATTTCCAAGTTTGCACCTTTGAGAAGGTGACCAAACAGGTGGATGAGAGTGAAGCGACTAATGTAGTGTATATGGACCCCAGCAAGGTGCCCAATAAGATCCCCCACAGTAGGCCACTGAACAGGACAGAGGCATGGGAATCAGGGTGACCCAGCGACCTGGGTCAGAAACCGGCCAACCGAAAGAAGACTAGGGTGGTGGTTGATGGGAAGCGCAAATCCTGGAGTTCAGCCACCAGTGGTGCACCACAAGGATCCACCCCTGGGCCACTGCTGGCCGTCATCTCTACAAATGATCTGGTTGAGGGCTTATGATGAAGAGCTTATGCCCGAAGCGTCAGTTGTCCTGCTCTTTGGATGCTGCCTGACTTGCTGTGCTTTTCCAGCAACACACTCTCGACTCTGATCTCCAGCACCTGCAGTCCTCACCTTCTCATGGATGAGGGCGCAGAAGGATGGCTCAACTGGCATAGGATAACTGCCTGATAATACTGCCATATGTCCTTGCTTTGTAAGCCTACATTTCCACTCTGCCAAATTCTTCCTTTTCTAATTAGTTGAAAGCCCTCTGTACAGTCCTAGTTATTCGAATTGCTGGGTCACTGATTCCAATTTAAGTGATGCCCTCCCATGTGAACAGCTTCCTTCTATCCTAGTACTGATGCCAGTTCCCCACAGCCTGTAAGCCATTCAACCCACACTAATCTTTGAACCACACTTTTAACTCCTTAACTTTATTTCATCTATGCCAGTTTAGCCATGGCTCAGGTGGTAAGTCTGAGATTTTTACCTTCAAGGTTCTGTATTTCAATTTAGCACCTAACTGTTTCAAATTTTTCATAGAACCTCATTTCTAGTCCTCCTACTGTCATCCACGTTCATGCCAACAAAAACCATTGGATCCCTGCGCTTCCCCTTCAAGTTCTTCTCTTGTCCTGAGGAGATGTCCTTTAAACCTGGCATCTGGCAGATAACATAATCCTCTGGAACTCCTGTTCACAGCTGCAGAGAATAGTATTCCTCTCCTATTATACTTCACCCGTCCCCAATGTTTTGATTTCCTCCCCCCACTTAAATTGCTCAACCACCATCTCCTTACTCCAGTGCACACAGTTTGCAAGAGCCTTGTAACTATTGGACAATTGAGGGGGCCATGGTGTCATAGCTGCCTCACTTGCAGTCACACCGATCAAACACCATAACTATATTTGTTTTTGTAATCTGAAAAATCATCAGTATCATTCTACTACATTAGTTATTTTTTTAAGAAAGGGAGAAGAAAATACTGGAGACCTAAAAGTGAATTGAAAATCGTACTTTTATTATAAACACTAAAATATTCCCCAATTCTACTTGCCAAACAGCTTCTTTCCCTGTATTCTCATCAGGCTGTTGTTTGTAATGTCATTCTGTCACTGGTCTTGCCTCAGGTGGCCTCTTGATCAGCTGAGTTGGAGTATATCTGCAATTAAATTTAGTTCACAAGCAGTTTGCTTCCACTTCAGGGATTGGAATAATTTGATGTGCGTTGTCTTGAGTTTATGTTTCCTGTAACCTTGGCTCCGAATTTGAGCAAGTGTTCATTTTTCAATTGAGGATGGATTTCCAATTTCAATCTTCATTCTAAGAGGATGAATGATATTGGGCACTTCACAAAAGATGGGAGAATCTGATGTGAGAAGGGGGTCACTTGACATTGACCACACTGTCTGTCTGTCCAAGAAGACACCATGACATGTTAAAACATTACAGTTACAGACTGAGGGTGAAATAGGGAAACCTATTCATGTTTAAAATGGACAGCAAGCATGTCTCTGTTTAGCACTGATCAATGTACCTTCACCGTTCCTTATCCAGATGTGACAATGGCAAAGAAAGAGGAATTTATTGCTCATATTCCACTGCCTGGGAGGGTGATCTTTAAAAATGCTAGATGGAAACTGATCCTGACCATATTGATGTACATATTTGGTGCAGCAATGCATCTTGACATCTTTTGGAGTCAATAAGTTAAAATGGATTCAGTTAGTTCAGCATTGTACTATATTATGTTTCTCTGTGTATAATGTAGGAATTATGATGAGATTTTTGCAATGTACATTATTGTACCACCACATTAACTTAAAGGATGCCTTTTGTACAAATTAAAGTTTGAGGCGTGCAATAATTTTCATATCATATAGTGAATTTTTTTTAAAAATGTGGTTGTCACTGGCTTAGTCAGTATCTGTTGACCATCCCTAACTGCCTTCAAGAAGATGGTGAGAAGCTGCCGCCTTGAACCACTGTAGTCCATGAGAAATAAGGACACCCACAGTGGTGTTAGGAAAGGAATTCAGGATTTTGCCACTATGACCATAAAGGGGCAGTAATATAATATGGTTTTGTGCTTAGAAGGGGAGCATGCAGGTGGTGGTGTTCCCTTGCATCTACTATACAGGTCCTTTTGAGGTGGCAGATGGCATTGAGTTTGGAAGGTGTTGTTGGAAGAGCTTTGTTGAGTTGCTGCAATGCATCTGGTAGAGGGTGTAACGCTCTGCATCCAAAGTGAAGGAAGTGAATATTGAACATAATTGTGAATGAAATGCCAATCAAGTGGGTTGCTTTGTCTTGTTATTGTGTCAAGCTTCTTGAGTGTCATTGGAATTGCACAATCCAGGTATAAGGAGAGTAATTAGTATGCTCCTGACTTCCTGAATTGTGCCTTGTAGATGATGGCATTGGGGAGACAGGAGGTGAGTTGCTTATTGAATTTTCCTAGCCTCTGACCTGCCCTTGTAGCCACAGTATTCATATGGCTGGTGCAGTTCAGGTTAGTGGTAACCCCCAGGTTGTTGATAGTGTCACTTAGAATCTTTGACCTATGTAACTGGAAGCTGCCCATTGCTCAACAAAGGCTTTCAATTGTAAAATCCTTTCATGTATTCTACTAAATTGTTGTTCCAAAAAATTCTCAATATGAAGGATTCTGTTTCAAGACTTAATGTGATGTCTCCTCATATTGATTGCAATTCGGAATCCCACGTGATACTTGCACAGAATAACTCCGATTTTGTATAGGTAAAAACTGTTCTCAGGCACAGGAGGAAATTGAGTGTTCCAACATTTGATCACTGTCATTGGTACAACTGCAACATATAGAAGTTGTGAAGACAGAATCTGGATTGACTTGCAGACACCATCAAAGTCTATGCATAAAGAAATATCAATTTGGCAGCAGTTTGCCTATGCACATGAAACAGTACTTGTGTTACCATCACTTTCAAGAGAAGCGGTGGGGGGGGGGGGGGGCACACAGTTAGAGAACAGATTCATATATTGTATTTTAATATCTATAAAAATAGACTTTCTGAATTATGTTCTGAATTGCTTCTACTTTGATTACTTCAGAAGGGCCTTGCACTTAGACCACAAGAACGAAATGAAAAGTGGGAGAAGCAAGTTGGGAAGAAACCACGCCAGATGGCAAATGGCATGTTGACAGAGCCAAGTGAAAATGGGCACGAGAATGGAAATAATACCTTCGAAAGAAGACGAGATCAAGGAAAGGATCGAACAAAGAGAAAAGTTTCACTAAAGAACTCCACTCAGGTCTGTAAGGTGTACCTCCTTCATTTATATGTATGTGAAAGTGAAAGAACATTTGGTTTTAATAGCAACGTTTGTACAAGAGTATAGCATTGACTTGATTGAACTTTTTAAAATCACTCTTGTTTAAAACCTCTGGAGTGGCATTTAATGCAATATATTCATTCCCATTGTAATGAGGGACCATCCTTGGTTCAGATATTGGCCAGTTTGGTTTATTGTGACCTAATTCTGAGACCTGTCTAAGCCATTTAAAGTAATTGGTTGGTGACACAAGTGAAAATTTGAACTGCTGTCAGCTAAAAATACCTAAGTTCCAGTCGATAGAATTTTTGTTCTTGTGTTGCACTCTACGCGACAATGTTCTGTGACCATAACGACTGCTTTTGTAACCTGCATTTAGTGACTACTGAAAGATACATTCACATAAAGAAGTTTCCATGGTTCAAAATACAGGGCAGTTGAGGTAATGTAATAAGATAAGTAACTTAAGGCAGTGATTGTACAGTCCATTCTTCTATAACATGATGGTTGCATTCTTGTGTAACCCCGTGTTATAGAAAAATCACACTTTAGAAACAATGCTTAAAGTGTTGGTGCTGTAATCATGTTACAGCTAACACAGTTCACACTGTAGAAACAGAGTCCCCAATTTGTCAATTCTGTTACAACGAATTTGTGTTGACGAAACATGCATTATAACAGAATGACTTACATTGGCATTTGATATTTTCACATTCTAGCCAGTACTAGTTGTTGTTCTATATACTTTGTTCATTTTGTCTCTGGTGCCTTCAATAGAATAAACTTTCGGTCTGACACCCTATTTTACTAAAAATTTATTTCCATGGCTAATGAAAGATGGCAGTTTCGTAGCTTTTCATTCAGTTTGCAATATTTTTTGTCAATTTGGGGCAACGTATGGCAGGAAATTCATGGAAAACCGCATAGGAAGTATAATGCACAAACCAGATAAGCAAATTATCAGAACTTCCTTTGTCAACATATTCTTGTGAACTTCAGAAGTTAGAATAAACATTCAACTAGAGATTTAGAATAAAGTCGTGTATACATTACTAGATTTTAACTGACTGTATTTCAGTATTGAATAATTGATAAATAATACGAAGATTGACAGATATTGATTAATGCAAGTTTAAGCAAGTCTAATACTTAATTTATTTGATGTTTCATTTGAAATGTTGATTTTGAGAACATAGTACATTCTTGCATTCATTGAACAAGGATGTCAAATCATAAAAATGTACAATATAGAACCACCAGTTGGCTGTTTGATCCTGGAACTTGCACCACCATTCAATCTGATCATGTGTGACAATGCTATGCACTTAAGAGATGTGTTCTGTGTTGTTTCTTTTGTGTTGTCACAGTAGTGCGGAAATGTCTCTTTCAGACAGGTGTTTTGGAAACGGATTTGAGTTCTCCCTGGGTGTTTTTTTAAAGTATGACAAAACAATCAAGAGTGGGTAGGGTCAGGCTCACGCAGACCCAAAAGGATTTTGGCTTCGTTTTCAGTTGTTAATTAGGTTTTGCTGGCTGCTGGAGCTAAAAGCTTTTGTTCCCTGCTATTAGAGTGAAGTCTTGGAAAGCCAGAGTTTCTCTTTTTTAAAAAAAAGCCAAAAGGAGAAGATCGTTTTTCTCTTCTGGACTGGAGAGAACATGTGAGAATCATAACTGTGTCAGAGTTGTTGAATTGTTTTGCCAAGGATGTGTTTAAAGGATGCTGCCTATATTGTAACAATTGATGATTAGTGACTAAATAATACATTATCTTAAGTACTTCCATAGAGTAAAGTTATGCAAATTCTTTCTTTTGCTGTATTATAACTGTGTTATAAGAATAAAGTTCGTTTTGATTAAAGCTTTTTGGTTCCCATCCCTGACACCTTGTATGTCTCTGTAATCCCAACTATATCATACCCGTTTGTGTCTATTTGCGCGATTAATTCATCCACTTTACTTTGAATGCTGTATGCATCAGGCGCAAAACCTTAAGGCTTGCCTTTTTTTTTAAAAGGTTCATTGTCTCATTTCCACGATATTTTGTTGTGGTTTTGTTTGGTTCTGGCCTTTAATTCCTCTTCCTACAACTTCCCGTATTCCTCTTTCTGTCTTTTTGTTCTTGTACTTGATTCCCCTTCCTCTAACTTCTTACATAAGTTCCCAATGCTCTTCAACTTTAGTTTAAATCCTCTTCAACCACTTTGCAAATACTTCCCTTAAGGAATCAGTTCTGGTCCTGCCCGGGTGAAGGTGATATGAAGAAATGGTTCGAGACTCTGGTAGTGCAAAGACCAAGGGCTGTGGCAAAAATCCCAGCAATAGTACCGAAAATTTGTGTTCCAGAACTTGCTGCTCCCCTAGTCAAGTTCTTCTAGTACAATTACCACACTGACATCTAACCAGCAATATAGAAAATTGCCCAGGTATGTCGTGTATGCAAAAAGCAGGACAGATCCAACCCGGCTAATTACTGTTGACCATCGGTAAAAGTATCCTCAACAATACAATAAGTAACATCTGCTCAGCAACATCTGCCTGTCAAATGACACCCAGTTTGGGTTCCATCAGGGTCACTCATCCCTGGACCTCAGTATAGCTTTGATTCAAACATAGACAACAGAGATGAATTCCAGAGGTGAAGTGAGAGTGACAGCCTTTGATATCAAGGCAGCATTCGAATGAGTATGGCATTAAGGAGCCCTTGCAAAACTGGAAACAATGCGTATCGGGGGCAGATTCTCCACTGGTTGGAGTTATACCTATTGCATAGGCATATGATTGTTGGAGGTCAGTCATCTCAGCTGCAGGATGTCTCTTCAGAATTCCTCAAGGTAGTGTCCAGGACCTAAACATCTTCAGCTACTTCATCAATACCCTTCCCTCCATAATAAAGTCAGAAGTGGGAATGTTCGCTGATGATTGCACAATGTTCAGCACCATTTGTAACTCCTCAGACACTGAAGCAGCCAGTGTCCAAATCCAACATGATATGCACAATATTTGCGCTTGGGCTGACAAGTGGCAGAATAACATTGGTGCCACGTAAATGTCAGACTATGACCATTACCAATGAGAGACAATCTGACCACCACACCATAACATTCAATGGTGTTACCATCACTGAATCCTCTAGTATCAATATCCTAGGTGTTACCATTGACCAGAAACTCAACTGGACTAGCCACACAAACATAGTACCTACAACAGCAGGTCAGAGACTAGGAATATTGCAGTGAGTAACTCACTTCTTGACTCCTAATCACCTGTCCATCATCTCCAAGGCATTTCAGGAGTGTTGTGGAACACTCGACTTCTTGACTGCAGCTCCAATGTCTCTGAAGAAGCGTGCCACCATCCAGGACTAAGCAGCCTGCTTGATCGGCACCACATGCACTCCCCCTGCCATCAGTGCTCAGTAGCAGTAGTTTGTACCATCTACAGGATGCATTGCAGAAATTTTTCAAAGATCCTTAGACAGCACCTTCCAAATCTAAGACCACATTCATCTAGCAGATGGCATGGGAATACCATCATGTGTAAGTTCCCCTCCAAACTGCTCACCATCATGACTTGGAAATATATTGTCATTCTTAGAGTGTTGCTGAGTCAAAATGCTGGAATTCCCTTCCTAAAAGCATTGTGGGTCGACCAACAGCATGTGGAATGATTCAAGAAGGAAGCTCACCTCCACCACCTCAAGAGCGAGTAGGGACAAGCAATAAATGATGGCCAGCCAACGATTCCCACCTCCACGAATGAATTTTAAAAAACCTGTCTCATTTGTACTGGTCAAGATTAGAGTGGTGCTGGAAAAGCACAGCAGGTCAGGCAGCATCCGAGGAGCAGGGAAAATCGGCATTTTGGGCAAAAGCCCTTCATCAGGGGTGATGAAGTTTGTACTGGTCCCAACTCTCTAAATGTAAGTTATCTTCCCTACAACCATCAAAGAACAAAACTGACATTCTGCTTCCTCAACCCTTGCTTAGCAAGGAATATGAAGGCATGTTCAATGGCACAACTCTGTTTCTAAAATAAAAATACAAATTTTAGATATTGATGATTTCAGCTTTGGCTAAATCGTGCACAGTGTTAAATGGCATAGGACATACACAGGCTACAAATTGGTGAAGTGAACTTAGGCAAGGATCATAATTGTGTTAAGTTCCAAGCTAAATATTGGTTGAAGTTTGCAGATTTATTCTTATTTTAAATAATGTACACTTGATTATTCAAATTTGTACTCATTCTATGAAGAACTACTTTACATCAACCACATTTTTCACACATTTATAATTCTGTGGTTTCATTAGGTGCTGTTGTGTTGTAGGAGACCCAGAATTGTAGGCCCGTTCTGTGTAAGATACTTGTATACTAATTGATTTATCAAAGTCACATCATTGTTGCATTTCTTTTAGGTTCAAGGCTTTGAATCTGTTGTAAACGCAGTCTTTGAAGTAGTTTCTTATCAGTGAAACAAATTGAGAAAGGTGATGGCCTAGTAGTATCATCACTGGACTGTGAATCCAGTGACCTCCAGGTCATGTTCTAGGGATCTTGAGTTTGAAGTCCACCACAGCAGAAGATCAAATTTGAATTCAATAAAAATCTGGAATTAGGAGTCAGAGTGATGACCATGAATCAATTGTCGATTGTGAGGAAAAAAATCATCTGGTTCATTAATGTCCTTTAGAGAAGGAAGTGGCCTTCCTTACCTGATCTAGCCTACGTGTGACTGCTGACCCAGAACAATATGATTGACTCTTGCCTTCCCTTTGGGTGATAATGTTGGCCTAGCCAGTGATGCCCTCATCCCATGAATGAATAAAAAAACAACCTGCTTTAAATATAGTGGTTAATTTTCAAACTGGTTGTTGGAAACTTGGATTAGGAATCAAAGAAATTTGGAGTTAAACAAATAAATTAGGTTGAATTAGGTGAAAAGAGTTAATTTTAACCAGATGAGTAGAACAGAGTGGAGCAGGAAAAGAGGAAATTGGAGCATTGAATTAACTTTTTGTTAAAAATCACACAACACCAGGTTATAATCCAACAGGTTTATTGGGAAGTACTAGCTTTCGCAGCACTGCTCCTTCAGGTAGCTGTGGAGCAGGATCATAAGACACAGAACTTATAGCTGTAAATTTTTACTTACTATGTCTCATGGCAATTTATAATCAAGAAATTATAGACAATATATGCGTTTGGACTGATCAAGCAACATTCAGGCCATACAAGTGCCAGGCAAAGGCCACATCCAACAAAAAAATCTTTATCATTTCACCTTAATATTGAATGCCAATACTATCTCTGAATCTCTAACTGTCAATATCCTGAGGATTACCATTAACCAGAAATTGAACCAGAAAAATAAATGTTGTGGCTACAGGAACAGGTCAGAGGCTAGGAATCTTGCAACAAGTAAACCACCACCTACTTCCCCGAAGTTTGTGCGCCATCGACAAGGCATATCTAAGGAGTGTGTTGGAACATTTACCAGTTGCCTGGCTGGATGCAGTTCCAAAACTGTTGAAGATGCCTGACACCATCCTGGACAAACCAGCTTGTTTACCTATCCATCACCTTCAACATTCACTCCCTCCACTACAAACAGACGTTATCATCTGTGACTGCTGCATACAAAATCCACTGCATACAAAACCTGAGTTTCTTTAAAAGCATCTTCAAAATATGTGACCTTTTGGCTCCGAGAAGAACAAAGGGACTCTATGTGTGGGAAAATCATCATCTGAACATTCCTCTCCAAGTCACTTAGCACCCTGACTTGGAACTGTATTGCTGTTCCTTCGCTGAGAGTACTGTGCGTTCACTTACACTTCAAGGACTGCAGTAATTCAAGACTGTATCTCACCACCATTTTGTTGTAAATTGGGAATGGACAACAAGTGTTGGCCTGATCCATAACATCCATGTCCCATGAACTAATATAAGAAAAACTCACTTGTGTTATAGTGAAGATGGGGGCTCAGAAAGAGCGGTCTTAATTTTCAGATGAGCGGAGAAAGATTTAAAAGGAACCTGAGGGACAACCTTTTCACACACAGGGTGGTTTATATGTGGAATGAATTATCAGAGGATATGGTTGATGCAGGTACAGTTACAACATTTAAAAGTTATTTGGATAGGTACATGAATAGGTAAGGTTTAGATGGAACCCTAAAAACAAACTCCAATTCTGCTGCAGCCTTGAGCTTACATCAATGTCTGGTCTCTACCTTCTTTCTCCTTCTTCCTCCCTTCAAACTCAACTTGTATCTGAGATCCACTTCCTGCTTCCCAGCCTTTATTTCAGTGAAGCTACTGACGACCCACTTTCCCCTCCTTGCTCAAAGGTTAGCTGGTGTTGTTAATTGTTATGTCTCCTCAGGTACTGTATGCCTGTTCTTTGAATCTGACGTGTAAAAACCAGTTGTATTCTCTCTGTTCTACTGCTGCATTTCTGACCTGTCTATCTTCTCCAATTTCCTTGAATGAGTTTTTGCTTCCCAAGTCCATACCTATTGTTGCCAGGTTTCCATATTTGAATACTTCCAGTTGCTAATGCACTCTAACCATCCCAATAGAACTCTCATTAAATTCACAAATGGCATCCAGTGGGACTGACAACGGTAAAATAGCATCATTGTCCTTCTGACTGCTCTGCAGTCTTTAATACAGGTTCATTTGGTGGGACTGTATTTACTTGGTTGTATTCTAATTTGTCCTGTTAGTCAGAGAATAATCTACAATGGCTTCTTTTCCAGTTCTGTGTTGACATTGTTAGCAATCCGGAACTACATGCTGCTATTTGGTGACATGATCTGAAAACTCAACTTTAGTGTCCACAGTTAAAAATCACACACCAGGTTAAGGTCCAACACATTTTATTTGGAAGCACTGCTCCCTCATCAGGTGGTTGTGGAGTATAAGATTGTGAGACTCAGAATTTATAGCAGAATTTCTGAGGCGATGGCCTAGTGGTATTATTGCTGGACTGTTAATCCAGAGATCCAGATAATGTTCCGGGGACTGGGTTCGAATCTTACCATGGCAGATGGGGGAATTTGAATTCAATAAATATCTGGAACTAAGAATCTAAGAGGACCATGAATCTGCTATCGATTATTGGAAAAGCCAATCTGGTTTACTAATGTCCTCTTGGGAAGGAAGCTGCCATCCTTACCTGGCCTGACCTACATATGACTCCAGACCCACAGCAATGTGGTTGAGTCTTAACTGCCCTCTGGCAATTAAGGATAGGCAATAAATGCTGTCTAACCAGTGATACCCTCATCCCATGAATGGATAATGCAAAATTACTGCAGATGCTGGAATCTATTGAAAACAGAAAATGCTGGTATGGTCCCTGCGAAATGCTGTGAAAAAGAATCATCTAAAAAGACTGAAAACATTAGCTTGTGCTCACTCCATGGATGCTGCGTGACCTGCTGAGATTCCCAGTATTTTCTGTTTTCAGTTAAAGCTGTGTTGAAATAGTGTGTCATATTGCTGCACTCCTATAATGTAAAAAACCCTACTTAATTTCAAACACAACTTGTGGTTTGCTGAAAAGATCATGATCCATGTGCTTTCCATCTCCACCCCTCAACAAAATTAGTAGAGTCAGAGTTACCTTAGGTATTCCAACTACTGTGACCTTAACTCAGTTAACAAACCAGAGATAAATACTTGTAGTCTTTATGGCTCAGTTGCACGTTGGTGCATTTACCTATTAAGATATTAGACTGCATTCTGGCTTATATTTCTATTATGAAATTCATTTGTAGAAATAAAATATGCAACATTGACTGCATGAATTAACCTCGCTGTGGACTGTTGTGTTATTGATTGCTGCTTGACATTTGATCCTTCAAGATAACATACAGTGCTGCAATGGAAAACAAGTGAGGGAATAACTCCTTTCTGGCATAACTCTGTAAATCTGTCATCATGTAGTATTGTTGTAGAGTGCAAGAGTATGCTTTGGCATACTTTTGACTACCTTGGGGTATAGTAGAGGACATTTTGAGGCTGTGCTGATCTTCAATGTTACTTTAAAAGTATACCAGTGATCAGTAAGTCATGCATGCTACCTGAGTTTTGTAATGTGTACTTCATTATTGTTGTAATTGTATCTTTGGTAAGTAAAAGTATTTGGTCTTTTGTGCTGTACAGCTGCTGTGTATTAATTAGAAATTTTGAAGTCTGAGTTTCATGGAAGTCCCAGTATCTTCCTGCTTCTAATATCTATTCCTTTCACTTTCTCTCCATTCACTCATCCTCACTTCGCCCTGCTAGGTCCGTCATCAGCATAAATACTTTTCTCATGTGCTATCTGTACTGAGAAAGCATCACTGCACTTGAAAAGTTAACTCTGTTTTCTCTCTACTTAGCTAGACCTGCTGAGTTTCTCCAACAGTTACTGTTTCTGTGTGTTCCTACTCTAATACCATAATGCTGTTTCTAACATGAGTTAGTACAAAATAAAAATGGGCATCCTTGTTAGCAATTTTCTCCTTATTGCACAGAGGAACAAAGCCAATAACTTAAGTATTGCCTCAGTTGATGAGCTGAATGGGCAACATTATGGGAATCAAACATGACATACATTCTAGTTGTATGACTTAGTGTTCTACCAGGACCAACAAGCCATCAGGAAATCTCCCAATCTTAATTCAAATAATACTAAAAATAAATGGCCCAAAGATAGGTTCACTACAACTAACAAAACCTCAACCCCCTGCCCCCAGCGCTGCGTAGATGTTCTAGTTAAAGCTGACAAAGGAGTTTGAAACATACAAAAACAGAAGTTACTAGACAAGCTCAGCAGGTCAGGCAGCATCTTTGGAGAGCAAACAGAGTTAATGTTTAGAATCCAGTGACCCCTCTTCAGAAGGTGGAGATGAACTGCTTCTCGACAGTTCCAGACAAAGGAAAACATGACATCCATTAGGGTACATGCACAAATATTTTGACAGTTACTTCATCGCATAAAGGATAGTGAAATGATCTTCACGACGCTGGATTTCTAATTGATTCTGACGCACACTTTTTGCCATAGATCCCTATAAGTTCTGGCCTATGCTTATATGAAAAAGTTTGATATTGCACAGTACAACATTACATTTAATAATGTGCTCTGATCACTTTCTGAAGTGATTAAACCACTGGTTTAAGTTGAAACCCAGTGGTGAATATTATGTGGTATCCTAGTAATCTTTCTCTGTCCTGTTCGTAGCTCTGTTGGTAAATGTGGTTCTGAACTACATAGAAAAAGTAATCAAGATTTGAACCAGCATACAGTATATATTTAGTTTTAACCATACTCCTCCTCCAGTTTTGTGGTAGGATAACTAAAATTGAACTTTTCTCCTGTGACTCTGTTTCTATTCTTAACTGTTATCCAATTTTCACCTTCTATGTCGTGCAAATTGTGTGAAAATTGGTGAGAAGTTCTGTTTTTTCTGTGATCTCTCATTGGAGCCAGCCTCCTAATATTGTGAGGTTAAGAAGGCAGTAATGGTGACTAGGTTGGGTAGCCAGTGGAATGACTGTTGCCATGGAACTGTATTAAGAGATGAAATGTAATAGTTGAAAATAAAATGTCTTCCATAAAGGATATGTTTTTTAAGAGTACTATGTTTTCAGAAAAATAGTGCCTAGTGTACTTGATTTGATTTCTAGGTGCTACTCCTGATGCAATGTCTTTTGGCTATATGTATGTTATATAGGACATTCAGTATAGAAATTGGCCATTCAGTTCAACCAATCTATTTATGCAATACTTGAGCATCTTCAAATCTTTTGTAATTTGAATTAAGCAGGTCGCACTGCACCTTTTCATTTTAAAAATACTATTTAATCTGAGTACATAGCCTTTGCCAGTTCTTTACTAGATTGGTTTTAAAAAACATGAATGCAGTCCATTTGAACCAGGAACTACTTCCTCTGTTTGTAGGTTTAGTTTATTCAACACATCCCTTTTTTTAAGCTTTGAGTGCACTTAACTCATTGACTCGTTATTCAATGTCATGCCGACCTAATCTATCTTCCTGGTAAATACCAAAAGAAAATAATTACTTCATACTTATTGTGATCTCTCTATTATCTGTGGCGTTGTCCTTTTCTAATCTTTAGTAATTCTATTCACATCATGCACTCAATCTTTTCTTGACTCCTGTGTTTTTGAATTATTTGAATTCCATAGTGCAGCAATATCACACAAGTGGCAATGTACTCTTGCTTCAATTCAAGAAGCTATTTGTTCCTAATAAGTTGTTTGATATTTCCAGAATCAATTTCCATCTATAGTATTTTCAAAGTTTTATGTTTGGAATGCAAGCAAAGTGTATTTAACAATTAATTTCTGTGTCAGATTTTTATATCACACTTGGTCTGAAATTTCCAGCCTGTTGCACCTAACCATCATGCATCTGTGATAGCTAATAATTTTAATTTTTTGAGTTACCACCAACATGGTTTCTAATGATTTACTACTCATGTGACTAAGTCACTGAACTGTTTTCTGAAGGGAGTCTGTTAACTATATTCAGCTTTCTCCTGAGAAATCATAGCTTTAGTCCAACTTTAATATTTTCTGCAGCTTTTAAAATTATTAACCTACTTTCATCTAAAACAAAAAATTGCCAGAGATGCACAGCAGTTTGATCAGAATCTGTAGTGGAAAGACACCGGTTTGGGTTTGTGCACATGATTAGAAACAGTGAAATGCAGACAAGCTTATTAGTAAATTTGGAAAATGATGAGCAAAAAGAGTAAGAAAAGGTTAGAGAACTAACACAATTACAGAAAGGTGGTGGGTTGAAACACTTTGTATGTCATAGTTGGATGAAGTACTGATTATAAGAAGAAAAATCTCAAGAGAATATTAAAGGATAAATTAGACAGAATTTAATTGCAAATATCCAGTAAATAAATCCAAAGAAGAGAAAAATCAAGATACATATGCGAAAGACATGAAATTAAAAAAGAAAGTTCAAGTAAGACCTGTGGATTTTACAGTAACAAGATGCAAAGAACTGACCTACATCACAGATTCAGGCCCTTGTCAACACTGCCCTCTGATACAGTAGTCTGTAATGCATTGTCAACATGACTACACTCTTGCAACAATCTGCCCAATTGAACTCTTTCACTTCTGAAAAGAAAGTCCTCTTGTTCTGTTCAGGGTGAAATCCTTTTGCTCTTTTGACAGAGTGCTTGAAGAAACAACTCTGATTTTATTTCCTGAGCAAGCTATGTCTGCAAGATTTAAACAACAGCTGTGCTTGAATAGTGACTTCACCATGTCCCAGGATATCAGAACACCAGACTGCAGAAAATACTAAATTCTTTCACCTTCAAGAATAATCTGAACGTAGACCAATTTGTCATCTTTTCAAGAAACCATCTGTGCAGAGCAATTTTCCCCTCTCTTTTTCTGGAGAGAGAGAGAGAGAGAGAGAGAGTGTGTGTGTGTGAGGGATCAACATTTACACTTCTGTATTACGGTCTGTGTATGTTAACCAATTATGGCATCTGTTTAAAATGAGTTCGAGCAAGTTTTGAGAAGATTTTAGCTCAGGTTGAAGCTCTGGATATAGGTTTGCTCGCTGAGCTGGAAGGTTCGTTTTCAGACATTTTGTCACCATACTAGGATTCCTGAAGAAGGGCTTATGCCCAAAACGTCGATTCTCCTGCTCCTTGGTGCTGCCTGACCTGCTGCGCTTTTCCAGCAACACATTTTTCAGCTCTGATCTCCAGCATCTGCAGTCCTCACTTTCTCCTAGGTAAAATCATCAGGGAGTCTCTGGATGAAGCACTGGTGGTATGGCCCGCTTTCCATTTGTGTTTGGGTTTCCCAGGGTTGGTGATGTAATTCCCTGTGGTGACACCATTTCCTGTTAGTTTTCTCAGGGGGTGATAAATGGGATCCAAGTCCATGGGTTTGTTGATAGAGTTCCGGTTGGAATGCTATGCTTCTAGGTATTCTCGTGCATGTCTCTGTTTGGCTTGTCTTTGACTGGGACAACACATCCATCCTAAGTGGTGTACTTCCTCATCCATATGTAAGAATACTAGTGAGAATGGGTCACGTCATTTTGTGGCTACATCAACTAGCCACAAAAAGACATGACCCACTCTCATTAGTATCCTTACATACGTTGAAATAATATTCTAATGCAGAGACTCGAACAAACAGGTCTACCAACCATCCAACCCAAACTTTGGGTCCGCTACATGGATGACACTTTGTTATCACTAAACGAAACAAATTAGAGGAAACCTTCAAGACCATCAACTCCCAAATTACTGCTACTCAATAAATGCTACTGGCATAAAATTTACTGAAGAGAAGGAAAACAATAAACTGCCATTCCTAGATGTCACAGTAGAACGAAGAGTCAATGGGGCACTTCAATCCAGCATCGACAGGAAAACAACACATGTGGACCAAATATTGAACTGCAGAAGCAATCATCCCAACATCCGCAAATGAAGAATATTATTTCAACAAGTGGCCACACACTACAGCACAAAGGAACTACGCAGAGCAGAGGAAAGTCACCTATACAGTATATTAAAAAAAAACGGGTACCCAATGAACACAGTCCGCCAATTTCTCAACAACAATCCCCAAAAAACTGACAAAACATGTCCAGAAATCTTAACCAACTCTCCCCTACATCAAATACATCTCTGAAATGACTGTCAGGCTGCACTGCCTCCTTGGCATCATGGTAGCCCACTAACACACTAAAACAGCAGCCAATGAACTTGAAAGACCCTATACAGACAACAAGAAAAACTAATGTCATCTACAAAATACCTTGCAAGAACTGTAACAAACACTCCATTACATAAACAGGCAGAAAAGTAGCCACCAGGATACATGAACATCAACTAGCCACAAAAAGACGGGACCCACCTCACTAGTATCCTTACATACGGATGAGGAAGGATACCACTTTGACTGGAACAACACATCCATCCTTGGACAAGTCAAACTGAGACACGCACGAGAATTCCTAAAAGCATGACATTCCAACCTGAATGCTACCAACAAACATATTGCCTTGGATCCCATTTACCACCCACTGAGAAAAAGAACAGGAAATGATGTCACCACAGGAAATGCTGTCACCACCGGAAATGACATCACCAATCCAAGGAAACTCAGACATATAAATAGAAAGCAGGCTACACCATCAGTACTTCATCTGGAAGCTCACTGAAGATGTTACCTAGTATGCTGATGAAATGTCTGAAAAATGAGCCTTTCAGCTCAGCGAGCAAACCTACATCCATTGTTATCATTGTTGAAAATGAGAGAACAGGAAATTGCAAGGAGCTGAGAAGAAAACTGGGGTAAAGGTTAACCTGATGTATTGCATTTATTGAGTAGCAGTAATTTGGGTGTTGATCTTGCAGTAACTATATTTTTAACATGAATTTGATTACTCTGGAATGACTAAAAGTTTGTAAGTGTGTAAAAATGTTGTGTAAGTTCCAATAATATTCTCAATGTCTTGGCTGAAATGATTGCAATTTGTGGAGAAAATAATGAAAGTATGTGTGGAGAGCATTGTTTTAACACCATTTTTTTTCATTGCTGTTAATTTTTTTCAGGAGAGTTGATGTTTTCTGTCTCAAGCATTAGGTTCATTCAGTGTTGTTTCTAGCCATCCCCATGGGAAATTATTTTTGATTTCTGAGTATCTTTACTGACTATTTTGTCTAGGCAACTCAAACTATATGCCATTTTAAGGAAGTGTAGCTCTACTGAATACCTCATAGGTAACATAAATGTTGGTCTTTCATTAATACGATACAACTGTTTGAAGTAATGGTTTTGGCTACACTGTTTAGAAGGAGATTGCACTTCTCCATTGACTCAGCTAATAGGCCAAGTAAATGAAGCATAAGTAAGTTCACAATGGTGATATACCAGAATATTGTTGTAGTAACTGCGAGCACCGAATTAATGGTGTTGAATCTAATTTTGATGATATATAGTTGAACCACTGAAACACAACTCTGGAGCCATGGATTAATGTCCTATTCTTTGTGCTGTTGCGTGGGAAAGGAAGGGTCAATTCATAATACCTTCCCATGAGGTGGTAAGAAAAAAAAACTATAAGAAATTCCTCCATTGTCCTGCACTCGGGTAGTGAAGGAAGGAAAATACAAATGCTTTAAATAGGAAGCAGAAATTATTATTTTTCCTTTTCTTACATAAATGACTCTAAAACTTATTTAAAAGTTATTCCAAAACTGCACTTATTCCCACCCCCATGCCCCACTTACCTTCCAATAGTTCCTTTTAATTAAAGGAATTTACAATAAAGGAGGAGGCTGTTTGGTCTGATGCACCTGTGCTAGTTGAAAAATGTTATCCAGCCGAACTCCATTCTTTGGATATTGATCCATAGCCCTGTAAGTTATGGCATTTCAAATTCATAGCCAAATAAGTTTTAAATGATGTGCTCTCTTGCTACCACCCTTTCATACTCAGTGCCAACCGTCCAGAAGAACATTTCCTTCACTTCCCTCTAAATCTTTCTTTGGGTTACTTTAAATGTATGTGGCCTTGTTGTTGACTTCTCTGCAAAGCTGAATTTGTTAATGGCTGAGAGAAGATTTAATTAAGATATGCAAATTTGCGAGATGCAGGGATAGGAAGGATCTATTTTCCTTAGCAGAAGGATCAATAGTGAGGGGGCATAGATTTAAAGCAATTAGCACAAGAGTTAGAGGGGAAAGGGTATCACAGTGGCTCAGTGGTTAACACTGCTGCCTCACAGCGCCGGGGACCCAGGTTCAATTCATGCCTCAGGCGACTGTGGAGTTTGCACATTCTTCCTGTGTCTGCGTGGATTTCCTCTGGGTGCTCTGGTCCCCTTCCACAGGGGCAGCATGGTGGCTCAGTGGTTAGCACTGCTGCCTCACAGAACCAGGTCCCACATTCGATTCTAGTCTCGGGTGACTGTCTGTGTGGAGTTTTAACATTCTCCCTGTGTCTGCATGGGTTTCCTCCGGGTACTCCGGTTTCCTCCCGCAGTCCAAAGATATGCAGGTCAGGTGAATTGGTCATGCTAAATTGCCCATAGTGTTAGGAGCGTGAGTCAGAGGGAAATGGGTCTGGGTGGATTACCCTTTGGAGGGTCGGTGTGGACTGGTTGGGCTGAAGGGCCTGTTTCCACACTGTAGGGAATCTAATCTAATCTAAAGATGTGCAGGTTAGTTGAATTGGCCATGCTAAATTGTCCCGTGTTCAGGGATTTGTAGATTGGGTGTACTAGTCAGGGGTTAAATGTAGACGTACAGCTCTGGGTGGGTTATTCTTTGGAGGGTCATTGTGGGTTGTTGGGTGGACCCTATGGAGGTTCTATGAAATGAGGCAAACTCTTTTCACGCAGACGGTGCTCGGTGTCTGGAATTCACTGCCTGAAAGGGGTAGTAGAGGATGAAATCCTCAACTATATAAGTCTCTGGATGTGTACCTGTAGTGTTGGGGAAAATGGACCAAGTGCTGGAAAACAAGATTAGGTGGGTGGTTAGTTTTTCAGCAGGATGGATAAAGCGACCTTTTCTTGTGAAGTGAATTTTTCAAAATCTTTTAATGATTTTGAATATCTGAATAATATGTGGGGAGAGAGCAAGTGCGTGTCTCTATGTAAATTGCTGCAAGGAAGGCCAACATGGACATGCTGGATTATATATCTGTGCTGTAATGATTTAATGCTTCCACATCCTTCCTTTTTCACTTAATCTAGCCTCATCACAGTTTTGGATAGCCCAATTAATTTCATCTCAACCTCTTCAATTGCTGATGTAGTTAGTCTATCTGGTGAATGGTTGAGCCATGAAGAGAGATTAATGCCAGTTTCCTCATGCTGTCTGGTGAGTTTGTTGATGTTACCTAATGTGGCATGTTTTTCTTTTCTGTTAAGGAAACTTCCCGCCCTGAATACTATTCATCAACTTGCTGGTCATGCAAAATGGACATTGGATGAGAACAGACTATGTCTGTGAACTGTTTCTGCTTCCATGGTCCTATGATAGCCATGATATTGTCCAGCTTTGTATGTAGTGGTATCAAATGTTGAGGGATATCCAACGACCATGGGATCCAACAAAATCTAAAAAGGTGAAGTGGAAAGAAAATTGACAGAGCAAATTGTCCAAAGATTACGTGGCTTGAGGAAGCTGTCTACATATATATTTTTGTTTTGCAGATCAATTGTTTCTTTTTAAATTAGTTGATGTTTACAATCACTTACTAGGTGTAGCAGCACGTCACTCATCAGTGCCAGTATATTGTAACTGCAACCATATGACTAAAGTCATGACCATTACTTTAGAGTGGAATCAACGGAGTCATCTGTTTTTAAAGGGATGTAGTTAGCTTTGAAATTGATATTCCCACTTTTGTTCTTAAACTTGTGCTTTGGCCTCAAGCTAACTGAAATCATTTAGTGAATAATAGTGGATTTGGTTTCTGGTGTACTTATTTGAATGTCTTCATATTTCTAATAACATCAAGATGACCTCAGTGACGAGGTTGCATTTTTGAGGACTGGTGTTTTACACTTGACTGTCTCAGTTACTTGTGGTCACACCACAAGGGAAAGATAGTCTCAAAAATTAGTTTTTATATAAAAAGGGCTTCCCAGTCGGAAGGAAGTGTCATAGTTGTAAAACTACCAATTTGGTTTTTAGCCAGCTTGGCCACACCCTTTCAGAAGTGAGCTACTTATGAAATCAATAAAAGTTCATGCAAGAAAAGAAACAGCCTGTTAAATCGTAGTTCAGCAAACTGCTTAGCTGGTGATTTGAAGCTGAAACAAGTATTTGTCATCTGAGAAGCCTCGGTCACCTACCTTTGAAAAATGTCTTTTTGAAAAAAGGTCATAAAAATGTAAACATGTATATTGCCTCTTATTTTACGAAAGGACACAAGAAAAAAGGATCGTGTCAAACACCCTCAACACAATTTGAAACTTTTATCCATCATTATTTTTAATTACTGCTTCCACAATCAGCTGCTAAAAGGTACCATTCGTTGTGCATTGTCCTTTTGAAGAAATGAGTGAACAAAATTCAGCCTTTCACAGGCAGTCTATACAATAAGTTTCCTTAGCGAACTTGTATTCCTGTCCTTGCCACTCCTCCCATTTTATGCTATTTTTCTGCAGTTTATTTTGGTTCTGCTGTATGAACAAGTGAGAATGTTAATTGCACCTCTTGGTTATAATTTTGAATTGAAGAAAAGTTGCACACAATTGGTTGATTTTGTCTTTTGGTTCTGTGCCAATCTGTTATGAGTCCATCTAGCCTTGTTAAATTATTGTTTGTCTAAGTAAGAGCAGAAACTCAAGGCCATAGATCTCAACACTGCTGTGTTTTGGAAGTGAGCTGTTAGAAGTGCTCTTTGAAGGCGGCTCTGTGTGACATTAGGTTGGATTTTCAGTTCCTGTTATCAGGTTCAGAGCCAGGTCTAAAAATTGCAACCCTGGCCAGTGTGGAGTTTCCCCGGCTGTATCCCGCCTCAGGACCATTTTTGTAAAGGTAGGATCAGAGAAGCAACTGTGCAAAGTTGCTGATATAGCTCATTACAGACCAATTAAAGGAAGGTGACTGGGATTTTCTAGTCTACCTCCATGTTCCCACAGGCAGCAGGAGATAGTTTGCGTGTCCGTGGGCCATCTTCTTGCAGTGCTCCAGACTGGTGAAAACCACAGGCCACCCTTCAGATGTTCCCATGCCTTTACTGCAAAAATCTTTTAATTTTAGATTTTTGAACAAGTTGGAGAGAGAGTGCTTCTCGCTTGACACATCTCTCGTGTTCCATCTCAGCCTGCTGTTCCTTTCAAGAGGGAAGGCCTTTGTCTCTCCATATTATTGAGCCTGCCCACCATTCTTAAATGGTGAGCCCATCTTAAGATTGCCCTTTGAAGATCAATGTGAATGACTCCTCCCCTCTCTGTTTTTAGCACTAGAGTAATCAGGATTCAATTATAAGGGAAAATAGGTGACCATACCTGTGGCTGCAAAATGAGATTTCAGGATGGTGTGTTGCCTCCCAGACACTGCAGTCAAGGATGTTATGGAGCAGCTACAAGACCTCCTTGAGTAGGAAGGTGAACAGCTAGTGGCATGTCAGTACCAATAACATAGGTTTTAAAAAACCAGGAAGAACTTCTAAGAGCAGAATAAAGGGAGTTAGGAACCAGGTTTAAAAAGTAGGACCTCAATAGTGGTGATCTCAGAACTGAAAACCGTGCAGTATTTCAAAATAGTTGAGTACTCCATCTACTTATGTTGTCCATCCTTTGTGCTCCACCTTTAGAAAGCGATTCTGTCTTAGTTCCATTCCAATTTGTTCTACCGCAACAATAACTCCCTGAGCAGCAGGTTCTTCTCGTATACTAAAAATTCACTGTTCGAGTATCTATGGTTACATCCTTAGCAACCAGTTTTTCCTTTTTTAATCGTTGCCTTTTGATGACATTGTGTGTGTAGTGTTAGTTTTCATGCATACTATTGATATTTGGGTTTACATTCAATGACTGTGACGTTAATAATCTTCGAGGCAAAGAAAATTTATCTTTCCTTTAGTTCTTCCCTTCCCTAAAACACTCACAGCAAGCTATTTCTAGGACTACATGTATCTAAATGGCTTAACCGTTTCTAGGTAAGAGGTTGATTGACAGTTGCTATTAACTTAAAGAGTGGAATCTCATTCATAGGAATGTTATGAATTGTTGTCAGATCGAAGGAAAATTACAAATTTTAAAGATGTATTGTCTTTTCCTTATTGTGTCTTTTCCATTCTCACATCCTAGTTTTACCCTTTCTTTACTTCTTCTCTATATGGTTTGACGTGTGAATTCATCCACTTTTTAATTCAGTCACCACCTTTTCAATTTCCACATCTTTTAATCCCTTCATTTAAGGAGATACACTGTTCGTTCCATGGTTCAGAACTTGTGTTGCCCTGGCTGTGATATTACCAGCTTGTATTTCCAGCAACTCTGTTTGAAAATTGTTTTAAGCTTAAATGTGCATGTAGCATTCTAACTCACAAGGTGTTGTGTTCCATAAAATGCTGGACAAAGGGTCAAATAGGTTATTCAGATTAAGGATAATATACGGTTCTTGGGCCTCCGGTTGGATACCCATTATACATGACTGTCTTGGGTCAACAGTAAAATTGTACTGTATGTAGTTAGATTTGCAAATAATAAGAATACTGCATAAATCTGAACTCCCTGTAGCAGATCAGGGTCATGAATTAGTTGACAGTTGCATAATAAGATACAAAGTTATTATATGTACCTCCTATCATTTTGTAATCTGTTTGAATCCACTGAAGCATGAAAATACAAATATATCAATGAATTGGGTGAATAGGCATGGACTTGGGATTGTACAGGGTTTTTTCCTGAATGGGGAGAACCTAGAAACAATGGAACTCCAATGAAATTTTCAGTTCAGGTCGACTGATCATCAAAGTGCCAGCATTTTGTTTTTATTATTGTTTGCAAATGTTTGTGAGGAAAACTTTTTCTGGATAATAAATAGTGTCACTATTTTAATATTACAATACTAACATCATATTGGAGTTCTGCTGCTAGCAATATAAAACAATAAAATGATGTCCTTATTCAAAAGCTAAAACTTTCAGAATTACATTGCTGTCTTGAAACAAAACATATTGCCTTTTGGGGGGGTGGGTGAGTCTCAGAATAGCACACACCATGCAGCCACATGCACAAATTTTTGCTGCAACTTTTTGACTGGTTCTGTCTTTGCCCTGTGCAGGACGCTGTTGGGGAGGGGGGATTTGGGGTGCGCACCTGTGTGGAGCTCCAGGGAAGGTGTAGGGGGGGAGAGAGTTGTCGGTGGTCGGTCATTTGGAGACGGTGCCCCGTCGGTTTCTAGTGCTGTTCTTGGCAGCATTTCAGTGGGCTGAGTTCATTTTTGATAGTTGTGGTCAGGGGATGCGATCGGTATTGGAGCCACCTCTTTGATGTGGTGTTTCTGTCGGGACCTTGAGATGTTGTTCGGATGGTCTGATGTTCGGATAATCGAGGTTCCTATGTAAACCTGTTAGATTGTAACCTGGTGGTGTGATTTTGAACTTTGCATTTAGATAGCACTTTTCGCAACCATAGTGCTTCTCAAAGCACTTTATCATCAATTGATTACATTTTGAAATGTACTTATGTTGTAAAGTAAGAAATTTGGTAGCTGATTTGTGTACAGCAAACTGCACATAAACCACAATGTGGTGTTGATCAGGTACTGCTCTTCTTCAAAACAGTGCCATGAAATCTTTCCATGCACCCAATCAAGAATATGATGGCTCAGTTTAATGTTTTAATCTGAAAAGCAATATCTCAATATAGAGCATTCTCTCTGTATTACACTGGAGCATCGGCCTTCATTTTTATGCTTGAATTCTGTAGTTGGACTTGAACCCACAAACATTGTGATTTGGAGACAGGATTACAAATGGCTGACACTCATTGTTTTTAGTCTCTGACGTACGCTGGACTTAAACACTTAATGATAAGGTCCTAGGGAGTGTTGCTGAACAAATAGACCTTGGAGTGCAGGTTCACAGTTCCTTGAATGTAGAGACGCAGGTAGATAGTGAAGAAGGTGTTTGGTATACTTTCCTTTATTGGTCAGTGCATGGAGTACAGGAGTTGGAGTCATGCTGTGGCTGTACAGGACATTGGTTAGGCCACTTTTGGAATAAGGCGTGCAGTTCTGATCTCTTTCCTATCAGATGGGTATTGTGAAATTTGCAAGGGTTCAGAAACATTTACATGGATGTTACCAGGGTTGGAGAATTTGAACTATAGGGAAAGACTGAATAGACTGGGCTGTTTTCCCTGGAGCTTCAGAGTCTGAGGGGTGACCTTGATAGAGGTTTATAAAATCATGAAGGGCATGGATAGGATAAATAGACGAAGTCTTTTCCCTGGGGTTGGGGAGTCCAGAACTAGAGGGCATAGGTTTACGGTGAGAGGGGAAGGATATAAGAGATCTAAGGGGCAACTTTTTCACGCAGAGGGTGGTGCGTGTGTGGAATGGGCTGCCAGAGGAAGTGGCAGAGGCTGGTACAGTTGCAACATTTAAAAGGCATCTGGATGGGTATTGAATAGGAAGGGTTTGGAGGGATATGGGCCAGGTGTTGGCAGGTGGTACTAGATTGGGTTGGGATATCTGGTTGGCATGGACAAGTTGGACTGAAGGGTCTGTTTCTGTGCTATACATCTCTAACACTGGCCATCTCTTGTTTTCAAACTGCAGTTGTGTTATAGTGCAGCCCAGTTTCAGAAGAGGAACTTTAGTTCTGCTTCAACTACAGTCATTCTCTATGTATTGAGTGCAGTTCTAATCTACCAGCTTCAGCATGCAGGTTTTTTTGCAGTCAGCAGCCAGGAAGTGTTGCTTGTTCCTGAAATTTCACATACAGTAATCATTGTTTCTAATGTTCAAGACTTGCAGTTTGGGAGTTGGCATACAATACAAAGGGAAGCTATTTGGAGCAGTCATTGAATAATGTCTAGGTCAGATTGTATGCAATTTCTCCGGGCCGTCATAGCTATGCAACAAGGGTTGGTTTGCTCAGTTGGCTGGGCAGCTGGTTTGCGATTCAGTGATGCCAATGGCATGGATTCAATTCCCATACAGTTTCAGGTTGCCATGGAAGTCCTACCTTGTTGACCTTACCCCTGAGGTGTTAAACCACCACCATTCATCTCTTTGATGATTATAACAAGGTCAACCAGGTAGACCTCATAGAATGAGTTCCCTGATTGAACCAGATTAACGGATCCAATAAGGGAGCCCTGGCTGACATATAAACAGAAATCTGTGGTTCTGCTCGCTCGCTCTCTCATGCTGTCTCTCGCAGCAGGCTTTGAGGAGGTTGGGCCAGTGTCAAGTACTATACATGTATAAAGAAAGGGTGACTTGGTGATGAGATACTAACCTCTGTCGAGTTATTTCAGTGGCAACCGGAGTGGGATTAATGATATAACTATACAAAAGTCGTCCTACCTGAAGCCCAACTAGAACTAAAACTGGCTTCGTCATTAGAAGTTGCGGCAAGTGGAGCATATGACTTACAGGTTATGCCAATGGGAGTGGACATCCTCACCAGGCTGACTGAGCTTAAGAGACACTATTTGGCTGAAGGCAATTGCATAGCCTCACTTAAGATATATCTTGAACAGAGGGACTCTTGGTCAATCTACAACAAAACCCCAAAACAAAGTGAAGCCTCTGCTAAATGGTTTACGTTTTCTTCAGGATTCAGGCTGGCATGCCATTGTCATCACTGCTGGTGTGCGGACACAAGTCAGCAAAACAGTCCCACTGAGCCTGAATTGTGTAAGAGAACTAATAGGCTGTTATCCAGGAGAGTGCACAGTCTGGAAAGGCCACCTGTATCTGGCTTGGAACAGATACATTTCTGAGCAGCATCCAAATCTGAAGCAATCAAAATAAACGTCTGGTTAAATGGTCACCCAGTGTTTTTTTTTGGAAATTGATACTGGTGTAGCTGTATCGGTGATTGTGGAACCAGTCATTAACAAAATTCACTCTGGACTCAAACCCCAAAGTTTGCATAAGACCTCGGCTAGACTAAGAATCTTGACTGGGGAGCGTTTACAGATTAAAGTTCTGATCTCATAAGAGAAGCAGCTGGTTCAGTTATTATAAACTGCTTCTCGTAACTGAATAAAGATCCAATCCCTCACATAGAGGACTTGTATACAAAGTTGCCATGGATTGGCTGGATATGAGCCATGCATACATGCGATTGCGGTTAGATGAGAATTCCTAGAAGTTTGCTACGATTGATACCCATAAGGGTTTGTATCAACATAAAGACTGCCATTTGGCGTATTATCAGACTGTGCTCTTTTCCAGCTGATGATGGAGGACATTTTACAAGGTCTATCCAAGTCGTCATTTAAGTGGAAGATTATTATAATAACAGGAAGACCAATAATGAGCACATATCAAACTAGGAGAAACTTGACCATGAACAAGGTGGTCGTATGCATCTGAAGGCAAAAATGTGTGTTCCAGGTAACCCGAGTGGCCTGCTTGGGCTACTGAGTCAACACAACCGGGTTACATCTGTTGGAAGATAAAGTGAGGGTGAACAAAGGCGACCCCGGCTCAATGTCTGGACCAGAGCTTAGGCCTTTCCTTGAATTGGTGAATTATTATTGAAAGTTCAAACGTAACCTGGCCTCCCATCCTTGCACCATTACACCTGTTTTTGAAACAGTATCATAACTTTTAGAGAACTGAAGAAGCAGCTATTGTTATGGAAGATGTTGGAACACTATGATCCTAAACTAGATTTGGTGCTGACATGCGATGCCTTCCGAATGGTATCAGGGTAGTGTTGGCTCACAGATGGCCCAATGGAGGGAAAAGCCCAATAGCATATGCTTCCTGGACTTTGGCTGCTGCAGAACCCAATACGCCCAGATAGAGGAGGAAGGGTGGGCGGTCATCTTTGTGAGGAAGTTCCATCAATACCTTTTTTATGGATGTAAATTTGTTATAGTAACAGACCACAAACCCCTGCTAGGGAAACTCTGATAAGGTCGTGCTGCCAAAGCTTCAGGTCAAATTCAGAGGAGGTTCTCATTTTAAATGCTTCCAAACACTAGTTGGAACACCGTCCAGGAAGCCAAGTAGCAAATGCCTTGAGCTGCCACCTGTGGGCAGATACACCACGGGTGGTGCTGCCACTGGAAGTGTGTGTTCTGGGTTTGAACGTTTTGGGCACCCTTCCAGTTACTGCTGACAATGTCAGACTGTGGACGCAAAAAAGATCTGGACCTGGCAAAACTCAAACAGCTGGTGGCGACTGGGGAAACAAAAGGACAATTGCAACCAGAATTGAAATCTTTCTGGTCCCAGCAAGACCAGATCACCGAAGAGGACAGCATTTTATGCTGGATGCATAATTGATTATTCTAAGCAAAGGTCGTTGCCAGACACTGGTTGAATTCTACCAGGGCCATCAAGGGATGTCTAAAATAAAGATGTTGACAAAAGGTTATGTCTGGTGGCCAGGATTGGATGCAGACATAGCCACATTAGTAGGGCAGTGCCCATGTGGCAACAAGGACAAAAACTACCACCAGCAACTCCCTCACATTTGTGGGTATGGCCGAGTAAACCCTGGAGGTGGTTACATGTCAAACTGTGTTGGCTCTTTCATAGGCTCAACGTTGTTGGTCATTGTGAACACCCAGTCAAAGTGGTTGGATGTGAATAGAGTTCATTCGGAAAATAGAGTCAACGATAAAAAAGTTGCGAGTATCTTTTGCAATTCAGGGGCTCCCTTGTAGGTTATGTTCACAGACAACGGGCCATCATTTATCAGCAGGGAATTAGAGTATTTCCTAAAATCAAATGCTTTCAGCATGTGAGGAGAGCTCCATAGCATACTTCATCCAGTGGTCTGGCAGCAAGAGCTGACCAAACTTGGAAGGCAGGCTTAAAGATACCAAACTGTCCTGGTACCTCTTTGACTATAAGATCACCCCTCACGCAACTGTAAGGAAAGCTCTAACCGTGTTGTTAATGGAGAGAAGATTCTACACCAGGTTGAACCTGATCTTCCTGGACCTGCGGAGGAGGGTGAAACAGCATCAGGAATGCCAATACTGGACAGAAGACTCTAAGTGAGAAAGGCACTTTACTTCAGGGGACAAAGTTTGGTGTCGCAACCATGAAAATGGACATGAATGGGTAAGAGACATGGTCAACATGAGGTTAGGTCCAGTGCCGTAGAATGTTTGACAGGTGAGGTGGTCCTGAACAAGCATGTGGACAACATGAAAGCAAAATTACAAATGGGGCAGGAACAAACCCTACCCAGCCCCTCAGAACACCAAAGACTGTTGGACTCCAAAGGTTCTCCCCCACTGTTTAGTATTGAAGAAACCCTGGAATCTGATTTTGCAGCCTTGACCCCTTTACTGCTTGAAGATGATAATTCTTCTCAGATGCTCTGGATGGGTCACAGTTCAGTACACACCACCAATACCTGAGGCTGAGTTAGAGGAACTGGACCCGGTGTGAAAACAGGGCGAAAGTGAGTATTACAGATGCTGGAGATCAGAGTCAAGAGTGTGGTGTTAGAAAAGCACAGCAGGTCAGGCAGCATCCAGGATCAGGAGCAGGAGAGTCAACGTTTTGGGCAAAAGCCCTTCCTCAGGAGTGGCTACAAAAGAAAGAAAAGGCCTATGTCCTCGGACTTAGAGTGGGAGGGATGCAATGATTGTAACAAGGTCGGCCAGGTCAACCTCATAGAAGTTGAGTTCCCTGACTGGGGACTGTAAATCTGATCCAATCTGGGAGCTATGTCTGACTGATATAAACAGGAGTGTCAGAGGTTCTGTTCACTCTGCGAGCTGGCTCTGAGAAAGCTGGATCAGTGTCAACTACTATGAATGTGTAGGTAAAGTTTTTAAAAATCACACAACATCAGTTTATAGTCCAATAGGTTTATTTGGAAGCACAAATTTGGGAGCACTGCTGCTTTCAGTGGTTGAGATAACCTGGTCTTGTGTGATTTTTAACTTTTTTTTTTACAGCCCAGTTCAACAGCGGCATCTCCAAATTATGTGTAGATAAAGGATGACTTAGTGACAGGATACCTGCCTCCCTGGAATTATTTCTCTCTCCCTCTGAGAGAGCTGGCTTATCATCCTCGAGGTCTATATGATTAATACATAGCAATGCACGATGTACTCTATTTTAGCTCACATCTGAGCAAATAGTGATCAACATAAAATGGACAAAAGATCTGTATTAAATTGTGTGGAATGTCATTTAAAATTGAAAGAACATTGTATGCTTAGAAACACTTTAAAGCAAGCAGTTTTCGCATTCTGGTTTCAGGTTGCAAGAATGCATTGCTAAAAGGTAGATCTCTTCTGTTAGCTGAAACCACAAGAAGGACACTTAAATCTTATTATACTAACCTGTTGTAAGTGAAGTTATTAATAATCTAGACATGACTATCAATGCAAGGAAATATATTGAAAATGAACATTTAATATGCAGTGTCATAGATTTGAACATTTATAGATTAGTTTTGATCAATTGGCTACCTTAAGTTATCAATCAACCCCACTGCCCCGTGGCCCAACATTTCAACTTCTCCTCCCACTCTGCCGAGGACATGCAGGTCCTGGGCTGCCTCCATTGCCATTCCCTCACCACCCAACGCCTGGAGGAAGAACACCTCATCTTCCGCCTCAGAACACTTCAACCCCAGGGCATCAAAGTGGACTTCACCAGTTTCCTCATTTTTCCCCCCCCCCCCATCTTGCCTCAGTTCCAACCTTCCAGCTCAGCACTGTTTTCATGACTTGTCCTACCTGCCAATCTTCCTTCCCATCTATCCGCTCCACCCTCCTCTCTGACCTATCACCTCCATCCCCACCCCCATTCACCTATTGTACTCTTTGCTACCTTCTCCCCAGTCCCAACTCCCACCCCATTTATCTCTCCACCCTGGAGCTGCCTGCCTCTATTCCTGATCAAGGGCTTTTGCCCGGAATGTCGATCTTCCTGCTCCTTGGATGCTGCCTGACCTGCTGTGCTTTTCCAGCACCACTCTGGTCTAAACACTACCTTAAGTTATTATACTACTTTACTGATGTGACGTTTCAAAAGGGGTATTGATTTCATAATTAGCAATTCTTTTGACCCTTCGTTTATTGTGAATGATGTATATAAAACTGATTTAACGTTGGAACTTCGAGTATTTAAAGGTTATGAGACAGAAAGAAGGCAATTTACATTGGTTTATATTATTTCAGAAACAGTTTTTGTGGTTCTGGAGTAGTTGCTGCAGGCATTACAGCTCTCTCTTTGCGTGCTGTCACCAGGCCAGATATCCAGCAGTTAATTGTAACTGCCTACACCAAAATGGGGAAGTCTGGTATCCACTGATTCTGTCAACTTGAATGAAAAAGCCCAAATGTGGTTTAGAGAAAGAGAAGATGTTTTCATGTCTTATGGCCTGGCGTGGAGTGTCTGTCAAAACATTAAAGCAGAAGTATCAACTTGTCTGTAAAAAGCTGGCATTCTCCGAATTGACTGGAATTGTATCTAGGTACTTAGCAGAAAGCTTAAATTGTTGTAATTCTGCTAGGAAAAATGATGAGCTGTGCATTTGGAAAACAATGAGCTGCAGTACTCAAATGTTAAACAAGTAGAATATCATTTCTGGAACTGTTACCTTTTGAGTTGATCTTGTTCCTACCAAGAGCATTGATGGTTAATAATCTTATAGAAGTTGGTGTAGAGCAACATCCAGTACAAGCACAGGCATGAAAATTTAAAGCGAGAGTGGATTGATTTGATTTGGGCATGAATTTTTTGTATCAAATTCAGAATATCCCATGGTTAAATGTTTAAATTTCCTTCTTTGAAGGATTAAAATCTTTGCTGGTTTGGAGATGTTAGTCCTTGTACCGTGCCATCTTTGCTAAGAGAATAGCAGTTGGCCTTATTCCAGGTTTCCACCTCTTGCTGCTGTTTAACTGGCAGCTTTTGAGGTGTCTGATTACAGCATGACCTGAGTTAGTTTCCCCTGCTGAAGAGTGGTTAGTGCTTCCTTGCTACACTTTAACTTTCGTCCTCTAACAATTTGACTGTAGAAGATGCTTTGTGGTATATTTTAGGTCCACGCATTTCTTGCACCGTTGTTCCAAAAATGAACAAGGTCATTTTGCTGCTAGCATAACATTTCATACCAAATTTACTATTGCATTATGCATTTCTTTATCCACAAGTGAGCGAGAAATATAATCAGAGTGAAGCGGATGGAATGGGTTCAAATGTTTTGGACACATTTATATACAAATTGTCTAGGTTGTGGACATGGCTCAGTAGACCTTGCAGTCTGATCTGATGATTAAATGTTATGTTTGGATATATGTCTTTCATGCAGATGCTGGTGATTGTGACTGGGGGGGATGCTGGTGATTGTGACAGTGTCACTAAAATTGTGATCAACTACTAATAAGGCTAGGAGAAAATTACTGCAGATGCTGGAATCTACTGAAAAGAACCAATGAAGAGTCATTTAGACTCAATGTTAGCTTGCTCTCTTTCTCTCTATGGATGCTGTCTGACCTGCTGTGATCTCCAGCATTGGTTGTTTTCTGGCTAAGGCTAATGTTGTGGTGACTCTAGTTCAAATTCCACTATGACATTTGTTAGGATTCAGTTAATCACGTCTGGAATTAAAAACTACCCTCAGTAATGATAACTGTGAAAGTATCTATGATGTCTTAAACTCAAGTTATTTAGGGAAAGAAATCTTATGTCCTAACCTGAACTCATCCAGATGTGGCACGAGAGCAGTTAGGAATAGGCAGCAAACAATGGCCTTGCCAACAATGCCCATGACACTTGAAACACTGAACATAAAATGCCACTGAGGTCAATTGTTGCATCTTGGACTAGAAATCAAATGCAGCACCTTCTGCATCCCTGAAAGTTTCCAGGGATTCTGACTATGCTGAGAGTGCAGAAGAGTTGGGATGGCCCTTGCCAGAGCAGAGAGGGGTCAGGGAGGAGATTGAGTCAATCGGAACCCCCTTCCTGGTTGAGAAGGCCTCGATTTGACCAAGAGAAAGCTTTCCCCAGGTCGAGAGACTCATGAATCGGATGGACAAAGACAGAAGAGAATCTAGAGTCGATGTAACCAAGCAATGTATTCCAAAACCATAACTACTGGAGGGATGGGAACTGCTTCCCGTCATATCGTCCTTGTTTCATTTGCAAACTCACAAGGGAGTTAGACAGAGAAGATTGGGAGAAACTGTTCCCACTCGTAAAAGGCATGAGAACAAGAGGGACGTAGATTTAAACTGATGTGCAAATGACTCTGATTCCATCTTTGTGACTCTGATTCCAGATGATGATTTCCATTGAGTGGTCAGATCTTGTGGATACAATCTTTGCAAATACACTCCCGTTGTTATTCCTGTTGGAATACATCAATTCCCCCCCCAGCTATAAGTACTGTAATGTTTCAAGAAATTCACTGGATTTTAATTTTTGTTTTGCAGTTCGTGTTTCTGTGTATCTGTAACAAAAGGTTATGCATTATGCAAGACTGCTATTCAGACTTGCAGTTCAAATGACTTTATGCTTTGCGGCTTAACATCACATGAAATCCTTGATTGCGTTGCTACCATACTAATAATATATTCCAAACTAACAATTGGATTGAAAACACATGTAATTCACTTTTTAAAAGCAGAACTACAATTCATGTGGATGAAATAACATGCAGTGCTCACTGTTACAGAATTAAAAACGCTCTGTGATGTGCATTTGTCATTATTTCTGTGATGATAGTTGGTCGAAATTTGAGCTTTCAAAAGCTGAAAGTAGAATAATGATTTTTGGATATAATTTTGTATTAATAGTACAGGTTAACAATATTAATATAAAAGTTACTTCTCCTATATATTACAATTTTTATTCGATGTGAAACCATTAAGGTGCAGAAAGGTGATGGTACTGAGGATCAAATTGTTTCAGAATTTTACATTATTATGAGTTGTATTTCTGTTTAAAATGATTCGGGGGCAGCTTACGAGATAGCTGGCTGGAAAGTGGTGTTTCCAGAATCAGTTGAGCTAATACCGTCACAGTTTACTATAGGAAGCCAGATGAACAGTAATAATGTTCAAAAGCAAATCAGAAACCAGTTGTAAATGGTCACTACTTGGCACCCTAGGATGTTATAATTAAATGACAGGTGTAATAACAACTGTTATTAGCTATACTACTTATTGAAAAAGCCATGTACTTGAGCAGTAGAAATAATCTTTTATTTTTGTTTTCTTGACGGACCTAAAGATAAATTTGCAAGTGAAAATGCAACAGTAAATGTGATAAATTTGCATAATCACTGCCTGACTTTTTAAAGAGTACAGTAACTGCAATAGATTAAGGGTATAATTAGAGGCTGAAAGGTCTAAAGGTGGATTACCTCCCAGAGTTCTGAAGGATATAGCTGAGGTGATTGTAGAGGCATTGGTGATCTTTCAGGAATCACCAAAGTTAGGGAAGGTCCCAGAGAAATAAAAAATGACTAATGTAACAACCTTATTTAAGTAGGGAAGAAAGCGAAAGACAGGAAACTATAGGCTGGTTAGCTTGCCCTTGATTGTTGGTAAGATTTTAGAATCCATTCTTAAGAATGAATTTGCAGAGTCCTTGGAAGTGCATGATAAAATAGATGAGTCAGCACAGTTTTGTCGAGGAGAGGTCATGCCTGACAAATCTGTTAGAGTTCTTTGAGGAGGTAACTAACCACTTAGGCAAAGGAGAGCCATTGGACATGATGATTTCTATTTCCAGAAGGTCTTTGACAAGATGCCGCACAGGAGGTTGCTAAGTACGAAAAGAGTCCGTGGTATTAAGGGCAAAGTACTAGCATTGATAGAGGATTGACTGACCTGACAGAAGGGATAAAATGAGGATAAATGGGTCTTTTACAGGAGGCATCCGGTGACTAGTGGAGCTCCGCAGAGGTCCGTGTTGAGACTACAAACGTTAATGATCTGTACGAAGGAACTGAGGGCATTGTTGCTGAGTTTGCAAATGACACGAAGATAGGTGGACAGATGAGTATTGAGAGGAGGGGAGGCTGTAGAAGGACTTGGACAAGCTAGGTGAATGTGCAAAGAAGTGGAAGATGGAATGAAATGTGGGAAAGTGTGAGCTTGTGCATTTCGGTCTGAAGAATAGAGGCATTTGCTGAACTGGATAAGGCTTTGGCAATCTGGAGCACAAAGGGACTTGAGAGTCCTGGTTCAAGATACTCTTAAGGCTAACATGCTGGTTCAATTGGCAGTTAGAAAAGTAGATGCAGTGTTAGTATTCATTTCAAGAGAGCTAGAATGCAAGAGCAGAGATGTACTACTCGAGCTGTGTAAAACTCTGGTCAGACTGAATATTGGGCAGTTTTGTACTCTTTATCTAAGGAAGGATGTGCTGATGTTGGAGGGAGTGCAGAGGAGGTTCTTAAGAATAATTCCAGGGATGGTGTGTCAAATGAAGGGTGATTGAGGATTCTGGGTATGTACTTAATGGAGTTTAGAAAGATAAGGGGGATCTGATTGAACAGAATGCTGAAAGATCTGAATAGAATGGACATGAAGAAGATGTTTCCACGAGCAGGATAGACTTGGACCTGAGGAGGAATTTCTCAGATGGTGCTTAACCTGTGGAACACATTGCTGCAGAAGTTTGGAGGCCATGTCATTGAGTGTATTTAAGACAAAGGTAGGTAGGTTCTTGACTGGTAAGGGTATCAAGAGTTATGGACAGATGGTAGGAAAATGGGGTTGAGAAACACATCAATCATGATCAAATGGTGGAGCAGACTCAATGGGCTGAATCAACTAGGAGAAAGTGAGGACTGCAGATGCTGGAGACCCCACTGGTCCTCACCTACCACCCCACCAACCTCCAGATACATTGTATCATCCTTCGTCATTTCTGCCACCTCCAAACAGACCCCACCACCAAGGATGTATTTCCCTCCCCTCCCCTATCAGCGTTCTGGAAAGATCACTCCCTCCGCGACTCCCTCGTCAGGTCCACACCCACCACCAACCCAACCTCCACTCCCGGCACCTTCCCTTGCAACCTCAAGAAATGCAAAACTTGCGCCCACACCACCCCCCTCACCCCTCCAAGGCCCCAAGGGATCCTTCCATATCCGTCACAAATTCACCTGCACCTCCACACACATCATTTATTGCATCCGCTGCACCCGATGTGGCCTCCTCTACATTGGGGAGACAGGCCGCCTACTTGCGGAACATTTCAGAGAACACCTCTGGGACACCCGCACCAACCAACCCAACTGTCCTGTGGCTGAACACTTTAACTCTCCCTCCCACTCCGCCAAGGACATGCAGGTCCTTGGACTCCTCCATCACCAGACCATGACAACACGACGCCTGGAGGAAGAGCACCTCATCTTTCATCTAGGAACCCTCCAACCACAAGGGATGAATGCAGATTTCTCCGGTTTCCTCATTTCCCCTCCCCCCCACCTTACCTCAGTCCCAAACCTCAGACTCCGCACCGCCTTCTTGACCTGCAATCTTCTTCCCGACCTCTCCGGTCTATCACCCTCACCTTAACCTCCTTCCACCTATCACATTCCCAACACCCCTCCTCTAAGTGCCTCCTTCCTACCTTTTATCTTGGCCTGCTTGGCACACCTCCGCTTTCCTGAAGAAGGGCTTCTGCCCGAAACATCGATTCTCCTGCTCCTTGGATGCTGCCTGACCCTCAATGGGCTGAATGAACTAACTCAGCTTTTATAGCTTATGGTCTTTGAAAACTGTTAGATTAGGTGCACTTACACCTTTATAAAAAGAGTAAACTTTGCAACTGGTTGGTTATTTCCTTGTTTTGTGGTATAATTACATAAAATAATGTGTAAGGACATTTTCTCTCCAATACAGTGCAGAAATTCTATGCTAGTTAAGAAAGTGTTTTAGAAACTCAAGGTTCGTTGAAAATTCACGAGTTAAACTTTACAGTGATGCTAAATTAAATGTATACATAAGGGTTTTGGGGCACTGTAAATAATAGATGATATAGCTCTTCAGAAGAGTTATTTTGAAATGGTGATTGTATTTGACATTTACATTGACTGAGGCCTCTCAAAGTAGAGAAGATTGATCAAGGCAGAGTGGTAGATTTAGTGGTAGTGGTCAATATGGACTTAAGCAAGATGTTCAACAAGGTTCTGCATGGCAGACTGGTTAGCAAAGTTAAGTTGCATGGAATCTAGGGGGAGGTGGCCAATTTGATTCAAAATTGTGCACAAGGATCTGTGCTGGGTCCACTACTACTTGTTTTTGAACATGTATATAGGAGGTATGGTTAGTAAGTTCGCAGATGACACCAAAATTGGTGATTAATGGACAGTGAAGAAGGTTACCTCACAGTACAATGGGACCTTGATCATGTGAGTCAGTGATCTGAGGTGAGGCAGATGGAGTTTAATTTAGATAAATATGAGATGTTGCATTTTGGTAAGGTAAACCAGGGACAGGACTTGTACAGCTAATGGTAGGATCCTGGGAGTGTTGCCAAATAGAGAAACCCGGTGTACAGGCGCTCAGTTCCTTTGAAAGTGGAGTTGCAGGAAAACAGATGTGAAGAATGCATTTGTCCATGCTTACCTTCATTGGTCAGTGCATTGAGTGTCGGAGTTGGGATATAATTTTGCCACTAAACAGGACATTGGTAAGGCTACTTTTAGAATACTGCATTCAATTCTGGTCTTCCTCTGCTAGAGGGAGGATGATGTTAAACTTGAAAGGGTTCAGAAAAGATTGACAAGGATATTGCCAGATTTTGAGGGTTTGAGCTACAGGGAGAAGCTGAATAGGCTGGGGCTTTTTCCTTGGAACATCAGAGGCTGAGGGGTGACCTTTATAGAAGTTTATAAAGTCATGAGGGGCATAGAGTAAATAGTCAAGATTTTTCCCCAGGGTTGGGCAGTCAAAAACTAGAAGGCATAGGTTTAAGGTGAGAAGGGACCTGAAGGGTAATTTTTTCATGGTGGGGTGTGCATGGAATGAGATGTCTGAGGAAGTGGTAAAAGTGATTATAATACAACAGTTAAAACGCAATTGGACAGGTACAAGGATAAGAAAGGTTTATAGGGATTTATGCCAAATGATGGCAAATGAGACTAGATCAGTTTAGGATATCTGGTTAGTGCAATTTACATCATTGGATATATTCAGCAGGTCTGGCAGCATCTGAGGAGAGAAAGCAGAATTAATGTTTCGGGTCCAGTGACCTTTCTTCAGAACTGATTGGAGCTAGGCAAAGGTTGGTAAGTATGCCAGTCAAGGGGGAGGGGGAAGGACTAAACAGTAGGTGGAGATGGAGCCCAAAGAGAGAAAAACAGTTAGGCAAACAAAGGAATGGATAAAGGTCAGTCTGGGAGAGTACATATCTGCTAATGGGGGCCATTAATGGTTGATAATGGGTTGTTTATGGTACCAGCCCATGCGATGACAAGGCCTGGTATATGGTGATTGGGGTAAAGACAAGGGAGAAGTGCTCAGGCCCTAAAATTATGGAACTCAATGTTGAGTCCAGAAGGTTGCAGGTTTTCCAAGCAGAAAAAGAAGTATTTTCTTCCAGCTTGTGCTGAGCTTTGCTGGAGCACTTTAGCAAGCTCAAGACAGATGTTGGCCAGTAAACACTGATCAGTTGAAATGGCAGGCAAATGGGAGCTTGGTCGTTTATGCAGATAGAATGTAGGTGTTCTGCAAAGCGGTTGCCCAGTCTGTGCTTCCTCTCCATAGGGTAGAGGACACCACGTTGTGAGCAGCAAATATAATGGACTAGATTGAGTGAAGTGCAGGTAAGTTGCTGTTTCACCTCGAAGGTGTGCCTTGGATAGTAAGGTGGGAGGAAGCAAACGGGCAGGTTTTGTAATTTATTCATTTTTGTGGGATGAGGGCGTCGATGACCGGGCCAGCATTTATTGACTGTTCCTAGTTGCCCTTGAGAAGGTGGTGGTGAGTTGCTGCTGTAGTCCACTTGCTGTGAGTTGACCCACAATGCTATTAAGGAAGGAATTTCAGGATTTTGATCCAGTGACAGTGAAGGAACAGCAGTACAGGTTGTTCTGCTATGATGCGACAGTTGTATTCCTCTGTGACCTGCGCTATAGAAAATCAGTATGGAAACCCACAGTAGAAAATCATGCTGTAGATCGTTAATAGAAAATCACTATACACCTGTTCTGTAGAAAGTTTACATTATCCAAACGGCGTCCATAATTTGCTAATCACTTTATAGCTAATTCACACTGACATAATGCGCGTTATAGAAGAATGACCTGTATAAAGGGTGACCCCTGTATCTGCGGGTCCGGTTACCACGGTTTCAGTTACCTGCTGTTTACCGCGGCTCGAACATATAAAAGGAAACATTCCATAACCAGAGACCAGGAGGCTGCTGGGAAAGTACATTGCCCATTTAAATGAATGGGTTCGCACCTATCCACAGTTTCAGGCTTTTACGGTCTTGGAACATATGCCCTGCAGGTATGGGATGGGGGACTACTGTGTTTCAAAGTCAGGATGGTGAGTGGCTTGGAGGGGAACTTGAAGGTGGTGGTGTTCCCATGTATGTGTTGCCCTTGTCCTTCTTGATGGAAGTTGTTGTGGGTTTGGAAGGTGCTGTCTGAGGATCTTTTGGTGAATTTCTGCAGTGCACCTTGTGGATAGTACACACTACTGTAACTGAGCATCAGTGGTGGAGAGAGTGGTTGCTTGTGGATACAGTACCAATCAAATGGGCTGTTTTGTCCTGGATGGTGTCAAGCCTCTTGTGTTATTGGGGTTGCACTCATCCAGACAAGTAGGAAGTATTTCATCACACTCATGACTTGTGCTTTTGTAGGTGGTGGACAGGCTTTCGGGAATCAGGAGGCGAGTTACTTACTACAATATTCCTAGCTTCTGACCCGCTCTTGTAGCCACTGTGTATATGTTATAGAGTCATAGAGATGTACAGCTCAGAAACAGACCTTTCGGTCCGACTCGTCCATGCCGACCAGATATCTCTACCTAATCTCGTCCCATTTGCCAGCACTTGGCCCATATCCCTCAAAACCTTTTCCTATTCATATGCCCATCCAGATACCTTTTAAATGTTGCAATTGTACCAGCCTCTGCCACTTCCTCTGGCAGCTCATTCCATACACATACCACCTTCTGTGTGAAAATGTTGCCAGATAGGTTTCTTTTAAATCTTTCCCTTCTCACCCTAAACCTATGCTCTCTAGTTCTGGACTCCCCCACCGCAGGCAAAAGACTTTGTCTGTTTATCATATCCATGCCCCTCATGATTTTATAAACCTCTGTAAGGTCACCCTTCAGCCTCCGACACTCCAGGGAAAACAGCCCCAGCCTGTTCAGCCTCTCTCCCTAGCTCAAATCCTCTGTGTCCAGTTGAATTTCTGATCAATGATAACTCTTGGGGTGTTGATAGTGGGAGATGCAATGATGGTAACACAATTGAATGTTAAGGGGGGACTGTTTGGATTGTCTCTTATTAATAATGGTCATAGCCTGGTATGTGTGTGGTACGAATGTTACTTGCCTGGATATTGTCCAGATCTTGTTGCATTTGGACACTGACTGCTTCAGTGTCTGAGGAATTGCAAATTATGCTGAACATCAAGAAATCATTGGTGAACATTTCCACTTCAGACCTTCCGATAGAGAGAAGGTGTGGTGTAAAATTATGTCCCAATACATGTGTGAATCATAATGTAACACATGTATTGGGCCAAGCAGTGGAATGTGGTGAAACGGTTAAAAATTATGTCCCAATACATGTGTGAATCTAACCGGAATGGAGGTGTTGCTTAGTCCCGTGTGAATCTTATTACACACCTCCCCGTGTGAATCTTCTTATCTGTATGTAACCAGAATGGAATGTGTTTTTTAGCCTTGCTCTGCTGTTCACATGAATGTTTATATCTGGAAAAGAGTATATCAGCTGGAAAAGTCTCCAGTTCGGTGAGTCTGCTCCGGGGTTACGTTTAACCGCCGAGCGTGGGTTGTTGGCAACCGCTCTACGAGAACTGACGGCTCCCAGTTCCGGTAACATGTAGAGTGAGTATAAGCCAGACCCGTTGTAAGTATGAGACCTGGTTGTGGCGACGCTGCGGGGAATAAAATGCTCATATTCTAGCAGACTTGCCTCTTGGTCGTTTGTTCTGTGTCAGACTACTCTCCTACGAACCTGACCTTGAGAATTTTTTAAAACAGAAGGTCACGGACAAAGCAACTGACGATGGTTGGGCCCAGGATATTACAGTCCTGCAGAGATGTTCTGGAGCTGAGATAAAAAGGTAAAAACAATGACTGCAGATGCTGGAAACCAGATTCTAGATTAGTGGTGCTGGAAGAGCACAGCAGTTCAGGCAGCATCCAAGGAGCAGCGAAATCGACATTTCGGACAAAAGTCCTTCATCAGGAATAAAGGCAGTGAGCCTGAAGCGTGGAGAGATAAGCTAGAGGAGGGTGGGGGTGGGGAATGTCTTATCTCTAATCACGACCATATTCTTACATGACCAGTATGACTCCAACCACCCGAGAGTTTGTCCTCTGATACCCATTGATTCTAATGATTTGGCGGAACCCAAACTGGGCATCACTGAGCAGGTTATTGCTGCGTAATTGCTGGTTGATAGGACTGTTAATGACACCTTCCATTACTTTACTGATGATTTAAAGTAGACTCATGGAACGGTAGTTGGCCAGGTTGGATATGTCCTTTTTTTTGTGTACAGAACATATTTGGGCGATTTCCCACCTTTGTCGGGTAGATGCCAGTGTTGTAACTGTACTGGAGCAACTTGGCTAGGGGTGCGGCAAGTTCTGGAGCCCAAGTCTTCGGTACTATTACCAGAATGTTGTCAGGGCCCAGGGCCAGTATCCAGTGCCTCCAACTGTTGGAGGTGTTGCACCTTCTGTGATTGAATGAAATGGTTCTCGGGGAATGAGGTCTAAAATAACTTTCTTTTTAATGTAAGCAATTCCTTATTCCATAGAATCAACTCTTCCAAATCAGTTCTAGTCCAAGATAGGACACAAATCCATGTCAAGTTCATGTTGTAAGGCCCCACACGATGTGCATTTTCACGAAGCCAGTTTGAAAATTTCACACCATTTTTAACAAATGCAACTTGACAGAGTAACCTAAGAAATACTGTCTCAAGAGCAGGATTAAAATTTTGCGAATGAAACCTATTATAATGGTGAATTAACTAGAAGGCCAAATTGTTCATTTATACTTGTGTATGTCATGCAGCTGGCACAGTGGCTTAGTGGTGAGCACTACTGCCCTACAGCACCAGGGACTTGGGTTCGATTCCACTTTCAGGCAGCTGTCCGTTTGGAGTTTGCACATTCTGCTAGTGTCTGCATGGATTTCCTCTGGGTGCTCCGGTTTCCCATGCAGATTAGGTGGGTTGGCCATGTTAAATTACCCCATAGTGTCCAGGGATGTGTAGGCTAGGTGGATTAGCCATGGGGAATGCAGGCTTATAGGGATAGGGTACAGGGATGGGATGATCTTCAGAGGGTCAGTGTGGACTTGATGGGGCAAATGGCCTGCTTTTCACACTGTAGGAGTTCTATGATCTCTTCTCGCACTAAGTAGTGGCATGCAAGAAATCTTATTAAAAATGAGCTTGGAAAACATTCCGTCTTCCATATTTTAAAGTCTTAATGCATTTACTCTGCATGTCATAACCATAGTGAGTTAAAGGTGCAGAACTTTGTTTAAATTACCTAGCAGCCAAAATTGTGTTGCTAACTTATTCAAATTCCTATTAGAGATTCCATGCTGTGTGTTACTGGCATGGTAGAAAAATCAAATAGTAAAAATAAAATTTCACCAAAGGTCAAGAGTTCTCCTATGTGACATTTTCTAAGCCATAACATCAATAATTGGAAATGAAGTTGCATAGGGTTGAGACAATGACTTGAGGATCCTGAAATGAACCGGAGTATTGACAGAGACTTTTCTCTCGACCGCTCACCGACATACATTTTCTCCCTCGGCCACTTCCCAGCAACAGATAAAGAGCCAGTATATGAACTGAAAATTGTTCTTTAGTCACCATCAAGGCCACTTTACGATGAGGTATGTGATGTTATTCAACCAACAAACCATTTATCAAAATTCATCACAGATGAAGGTGCTCCTCATTATTCAGATAAACTGTCAAGGCTTCAACAAGGCTCCAACATAACTTCAACAGTTATGTGCTGTCTTATAAATACTGTTTCTTACTGGTTTTTAAAGCTAGACTAATTTTCTATAATTGCCAAACTGGATCTGGCCTAGGGTCAAGTAATTTTGCTAATAAGCTTCTGTTTGAAATGTTTTACTGTTTGGCTATAGGTTTGTTGGCCTTTCTGTGCCTATAGCAGTTTACAACTCTGAACATGCACTCAGGCAGAAGTCAGCAATTGTTCAATGTAGCCAGCAATTTAATACAAAATTAATTTTAACTGAAGCAAAAGTTTTCATTTGCAAGGAAACAACTTCAGTATGTGTAACCCCAGCATGCACCTCTGTAAATAAAATTTTGGATTACTGTGTTTGCAGACTGAAAGGAAGACTAGTTGTTTATATTGTAGTAAGCAGAAATGCAGCTACTGGTGCAGACAGGAAAAAAAAACCTTTAAAGACTTTTTTTAAAACTTCACATAACACCCTGAAAGGAAATCAGTTGTCAATTTTAAGAGTTTCAGGGCCATTGCAGAAATACTCAGTTTTAGTTCAGTGGCCTACTTTTGTGAAATTAAGTATTTGCTTCAGAGAAAAGGTAAATGACAAAACAAAACTACATTTGGGAGTATCTATTACCAGAATAACAGATGATATGAATCCATTAGACATTGCATTCCTGGTTGGACATTTCACATTGCCAGTGGGCAGTAACACTAAGGCATTACTACTTGTGTTAAATTATACTGTTGATTCTCAAAACATTTGACATACATTTAAACATCTCCAATCATGTAAATGAACAGCAAGCTTTCAAAAAGTGAAGCATTTACAATCACCTTCAGCCAGAGGTCCAAACAGATGTTCCAGTGTGGCCTTTTCCCGTCATCCCCAGCATCACTCACCTCAATCTTCAGCCATATCAGTTCAGTCCATGTGAGAGCAACAAATAGCCAAAGAAAACTGATACTACAGGTTTGATAATTGATTTCTAACAATATCTGTTTTTGTTTCAGATTTACAGTATGCATAATTTTGTTTTGTTATAGTTACTTTGATGTTTACTGTTTTGTAAAAGAATTTTGTATTTGGGCAGAAGTCAACAAGTTCAGTTTGTGCATTCAAACCCAAATTTGTCACCATACTGTAACAGAGGTTTCAGAAAATATATCCATGAAAAGGAAAATGAGCAATGAAGTAATCAAAAGGAAGAATGAAGAACTGAGCTGAGTTCCCTTTGTGTAAAGCAGCAGAATCTAAGACGACGGTGAAACTTTTTTTTTATTTGTACCTTGGCAGAACCAATGCTTGTCAACACGTTAAACCTTCTTTTATATAAACGATTTGGAAGAGAATTGTGGAGGCATGGTTAGTAAGTTTGCGAATGGCACCAAAATGGTACTGTGGACAGTGAAGAAGGTTTTTGAAGATTACAAAGAGATTGTGATCCTTTGGGTCAATGGGCTAAATTGTGGCAGATGGAGTTTAATTTGGATAAATGCAATTTGGTAAAGCAAACAAGGAAGGAACTTAAAATTAATGATAGGGCCCTGGTTAGTGTTGTAGAACAGAGACCAGGTGCATAATTCTTTGAAATTTGCATCACAGATGGACAGAGTGGTTAAGAAGGTGTTTAGCATGCGTTGGGATGCTATGTTAAGGTTGTACAGGACATTGAGGTCTCTTCTGGAGTACTGTTTGCAGTTCTGGTCACCCTGTTATAAGAAGGATATTATTAAACTGGAGAGGGTTCAGAGAAGATTTACTCGGATGTGTTGCCGGAAGTGGAGGGTTTGAGTTGTAAACCTAGGCCGGATAGGCTGGGACCTCTTTTCACTGGAGTGTTGGAAGTTGAGGGATGACTTTCAAGATTTATAAAAAATTGTGAGGGGAGTAAATAATATGAATAGCAAGGATCGAAGGTGGGAGAGTTCAAAACTAGGGGCATCTTTTTAAGGTGAGAAGAGAAAGTTTTAAAAAGGACATGGGCAACTTTTTTTTACACAGTGGTTAGTGTGTAGAATGAACTGCCAGCAAAGTTGTGGGTACGGGTACAGTTAGAACGTTGCAGTGATCTTTGGGTAAGAACATGAATAGGACAGGTTTAGTTTGGGAACACAGTTGGTGTGGACTAGTTGGTCTGAAAGGTCCGTTTCCATGCTGTACAAAATGTGAGTGTGCTGCTTTTTAGCTGTATATTGGGTGTGAATAAAGTATATGGGGGAAAAAGGCAGTGGGTTTGCTTTGTTATGTGATGCAAAAGAGCCCCCTACTGGACAAGTTTATTTGTAGCTTGATAATTTTAGGAAATTGTATTACAGCATATTGGAAGGATTTTTTCATTATTGCAGTTGTATGATGAACATCAGAATAATTGTCCTGAACACACAGCTGGCTATCAAAATGGCATCTTGCAAGTGTGCACTGGCCCAGTGACATCCGTTACTGGTGATGGACATGAATTTGCATGTTGTAGTTGCATCACCTTCCAATGCATGTGCAGATGGCCTTAAGTGAACCTGAAATTCCCAATATCCAAGCGAACCAGGGACTGAGAATCCAAGAGCCGGGCACAGGTTGAGAGCAGAGTCTGGGAACAGAAAGAAAGGTTATTGGTGTCACAGTTGAGCTGTGCAGCTGCGCAGCTCATTGTTTTTTTCCGAGGGGGGAGTGGAGTGCATTGACAGCACTGAGGACTTTCCTCCATTTCATTGAACAACTGAAAGCTTGTTCGATAGACTATCATTCTGGTTGGAAAGCAGCTGGGCCTGAAATCCATTTAGCCTATGTCTAGGTCAGAAGTTGAAGAAACATTTGAGAATTCCAAGTTGCACATGGCTTGAACAATAATATAAATCATCACTCGGGCTTGAAAGTAAAATTTGTAATGTTCAACCTCTTGCTCATTTAACAAAAATTAGGTTGAATTCAATTTAGCAGTTCAAAACCAAAGAACTCCAAACATTGATATGGTTCTAGGTTTATTCTCAATCTTATTTTCAAATTTGCCACTATAGTGCACTATAGTTTAGTCTATTAGAGGTAGTTTTAATATAATTAGAGAGGGGAATGGCAGAGATACTGAGTACTTTGCATCTTCCTTTACCAAATAAGTTGATATATCATCCAGGACCAGATAGAATGTAGCAAGGATGTTGAGTTACTGATCTTGGTTTTTCAGTTCTATTTCAAGAAGTGAAAAGTACCAGAGGACCAGAAAATTGGAACTGTTGTGTGTTCAAAGGTAAGTTTGAATTCAACAATCACAGGATAGTTTGTTTAACCACACTAGTGAAAGAAGTGCAGATTAATAAGGAAGCTCAATGTAGATTTTTAAAGCAAATCAAGGTTAACTAACTTGATTGATTTTTGTTTTTTTGCTGAGGAAACAGCGTACAAAAGGTGCTTCAGATGATGTGTACGTAGACTTCCAAAAACCGTTACATAAGTCCTACAGATATGGTAGCAAGCATGCTAGTTTATTATTGTGGAATAATATGAACAGAATAACTGACTGGGTGCTGCCTTGCATATGTTCAACCAAGGCTTAAACTATTTCTAACACTTACACTTCTAAGATCTTTAAATTGAGACATACAGATGTGGATTGAACATAGTATGATGTCCTCACATACACCCATTGGAATGTCTTGTTACATAATGACTATTAGTTTAATAGACAAATGTTGTCACACTCCTTTGTTCTTTAACTGTATTGATATTGGTCTTATACTGATAATTAAAGTGCTCATTGATTATAGCCTATGTGGATCTCATATTGCCAGTTCAATGAGAGTCTGAATTCAGGACATATGTTACATCAAAGGTGCCTGAATTTAGGTCACTGCAATAAATACTTCATGGCTAAAATAAGACAGTCATTTGAACTACTAATTTAATCACTTAAGTGATGAGTACTGCTAGTAATGCATAGTGTGTTTTGAACCTTATTCTGCGCAGAGTTCAGGGCTTAAAATAGTTGAGAAAGTGATTGATTTCACTGGTTTATAACCTATACGCAGATGGAGCAAAGTCTGTCCTACTGCCAGAAAGAGAATGGGGGAGGGTTATGTGGCTTCCAGGCATGCCAAGGCATACACTCTGAAAAAGAGTGTAACCCTTATTTATTATTCATGGTATGATGTGAGCTTGTGTCCGTTTCCTTGGGGAGATGACAACTTCTCTACTCAATGTATTCGCATGTGCCAGTTTTAATGAGCATAACCCTAGTCCAATTTCCGACTCGTTTCCAAGGCACCCAACCCGTCAGGCCCAGGCTAAGCAGATTTAGCTACTGAAAAGTAGCTGAAAAGATTGTTTTTGTAAGAAACTTGTATCAAAGCTGTTATCTTTGAAGGAACACTTCAGTTTCTTTATTTCTGCAATGCTTATGTGAAACTAAAACCTACCGTGGCACTCTGATCAAATCAAGCTGCTTCTTTAACAAATTCAAGTATGTGGGAAAAGATAACAAACTGTCCTCATTCATGCATAATTTTGCACTAGAGCTAGTAACAGGATTTTCTTTTAAATTGCCCGTACTTTGAATACATTTGAAAGTTATACCTGATCATTTATAGCTGAAATGGTGGTACAAGTTAACTGGTGTTAACTGTTAAATACATATCTGTCAGACCCAGTGTTGTACACTTTGTAAAAAGCTTGCATGTGTCAGCTGTGACATGGTATTCCTCACTCTGTTTTATTACCCTTATGCATTTTGTATGGTATGATCTGGTACTGCATGCAAAACAAAAGTTTTCACTGTACCAAGGTACATGTAAGCATAATGAATTGAATCAAATCAAATCAAATGGACTTTGTGGCTAAAATGATTAGCAAGCAGACATTAAAAAGGAAATGGAATAATTTGTTCCAAGTTATAATAATTAAGATGTAAATAATCAATTGCAGAGTTTGCTTCAGATCTAATGCCATGTAACAGGAGATAGAAAACTCTCTTTTTATTCCACAGGTGTAAATTTCCTTTAACAACAATATCTTTAATTTTCTTTGGTTTAGAACATTTATTAGAAATAGTGTTTCAATGCATTGTACACACTAGTTAAAATTTCTGCTGTAATTTTGAAATACCCTCCATATCTTCATCGATAAGCCTGTGAGGACTGTAGTGGCTTTTTGTATCAGAATAAAAGATTAAGGAAATTTCTTACAATTGTGATAACTGAAAATGTGTTGTATAATTGAGGGAGACTGGTGACTTTTTATAAATAATTTCTCTCTTCTCACCCACTTATGCGCACACTCTCACTCATGCAGTCTGTCTCTTACTCTCTTATATAGACACACAGACCCTCTCGCTATGTCTCTCACTTCCCCTCCCACCCCACTGCATGCACGGACACACTCTCCCTCTCTCCTGTGGAGCTTCTCCACGCTCTCTCGCTGCCTGTTTGTAAGCTGTTCCAGCTCTACACATAAATCAGATGTGGTGATATAGACTGGAAACAGAATATTCTTGTTTTCACAGTAGTGTACAAAATCCCATGCAAGGACTGCACAAAACACTATATAGGACAAACAGGAAGACAGCTAACGATCCGCATCCACGAACATCAACTAGCCACGAAACGACACGACCAGCTATCCCTAGTAGCCACACACGCAGACGACAAGCAACATGAATTTGACTGGGACAACACTACCATTATAGGGCAAGCGAAACAAAGAACAGCCAGGGAATTCCTAGAAGCATGGCACTCATCCACAAACTCCATCAACAAACACATCGACCTGGACCCAATATACGGGCCACTACAGCGGACAGCTGAAACTGACAACCGGAAGCGGCAGGGACAGGCCACTATAAATGCTGGAGGAAACACCACAGAAGCGCTTCACAGGAGGCTCCCAAGCACTGAGGATGTCACCTAGACAGGGGACGAAACGTTTGCAACAAAAACTTCCAGCTCGGCGAACAGAACCACAGCAACGAGCACCCGAGCTACAAATCTTCTCACAAACTTTGAATTCTTGTTTTTTCATTAATTCATGGGATGTGGGTGTTCTGGCTAAGCCGATATGCATTGCCCTTGGGAATTTGGTGATGAGTTTCTGTGTGGAACTGCTGCAGTCATTGAATGTTGTTATTTAGGAAGGATGGGAGAAGGGAAAATAAGGTGTAGAGGGAGGCAAAAGCTCTTAACAACAAGGTGTGAGATCACTACATCCGTGTGAGAGAATCTTAGATTGCAGGATCAAGATCCAGCAATGGCTTGAGGACAGCTAATAAACAGCAAGCATTGATGAAAATGTATAGGTAGTTGTGGTAATTATAGAAAGATACAAATCCGAAGGTTAGAGGTGCATGTAATTATGGGTGTTATAGCAATAATGGGCAACTTCAGTTTACATGCACACTGGGTTAACCCAGTCAATACTAATCACGTAGAGGATGAATTCCTGGAGTGTAAACACAATAGGCTTCTGGAGTAGTACATTTAAGAACAAACGAGGGATCAGGCTATTTTAGATCTAATGTTATGTAATGAGGAGCGGTTAATCACTAACCTTGCTGTAAATGTTCCATTGTGAAATAGTGACTAAAATATAACAGGATGTTACATTGAATTTGAAAGTGATATCATTCATTCTGAAAGTAAGGACTTAAATATAAAGAAAGATATGAGGGCAAGTTTGCTATGATGTACTATGGTGAAAAAAATACGCAAAAACATTTAGTAATAGGCAGTGGCTAACATTTAGAAGTATTACATGGTCGACAATAAGACAACAAGAAAGGTGAATCAGACTTGCCTAAAAATGAATTAAAGTTTATTAGATCAAAGGAAGTAGTTTGAGTAGGCCAGAAAAAGTGGAAGTAATTTAGAACCCAGCTAAGGATGACTAAGTAATTGATAGAGAAGGAAAAGTGAATATGAATACACCCTAAACTTGTATTTTCTTTGATAGTGCTACATATAGAATAGCCAAAGGAAAAACAGTGGATATGGTGCATTTGGATTTTCAAAAGACTTTGATAAGATCCCACATGAGGCGAGTAAATAAAATTAGATCTTCTCTCCACAAATGCTGTCAGATATGCAGAGTTTCTTCATTTTCAGTTTTTATTTCAGATCTCTAGTTTTTATTTTACTGATATGAAATGCTGACTGAAGCCCTGAGAGCTACCTAGACTTAGTTCCATGCAAGGTTAGTTCAGTGTCACAATGCTGTTTTTTCCCTGCATTCAGCAGAACATGCAATGTGCAGATATTTAAAAATGGGATCAGCTGAAGATATTGAGCATACTGTGGCCTAAGGCCTGTTCTACTATGCTCGTGGTGGAAGCATGACCAGTATTTTCTCCTCATTCTGTTCCTCATTGTGAAGGTTTCTTAAAGGTGTCAAAAGCCATATTTGGATGGGCTACCTTTTGACTCCCAGTAATCAACCTTGTATATCCTGAGGAAGATGAAAGGTTGAAGGAATCAAGGAACATGGCAGCACCCAGGATATTCAAGATTTGACATTGATGGTCACGTACGATTTGAGCGTTTTTGGAGCGGAGGCCTTTTCCGTTGACTAACACCACAAGTTGGTAGTGGATATTATCAAACCAATGTGGATGCAATTGACAATGTACTGCAACCATTGGTAAGCTAGCTGTGATGGGACAATCCCATTGCCTGATTGCTGGACTCTCTGCATCACAGGGCAAAAAAAATATAAAGAGCTGTATTCTGTAGAAAATGGCATCTGTTACATCCCAAATGCATTTGAGTCAAAGATTGGTAGCCATTCTTTAGAGGACATGGCCAAAACTGATTCTGGGAGTAATGTGATTAATTATAAAGGTAACTGTCTACATTTTTATCTCCAAGAAACTCATATGGGTATATTCATTTAATATTTATTAACTAGACAAGGCCATGCTTTGCTTTTTGTAGTCACTTTGTCTGTTTACACCTCCCAGTAGAGAATTTAATTTACTCATTTATTATTTATTCTTCAAAATGCCTGCATATTTCTGTACTTTAAATTTATATCTACATATCCCTTAACAAATGGATTGATTCCTGGCCAATGAAAAAATAACTGACAAAATAATACAAGAACATAAGCTTGACAGGGTAGATTTTGAGATTGATACTGCCTGGGGAATGAACAACACGGTTCCTAAGTCTCAGGACAAAGAATCGATCATTAAGGACCAAGATGAGGAAAACCATTTTACTCAAAGGGTGTAAATCTTTTTAATTTTGTATGCAAAGGTTTATCTGAATGTACAAACATACAAGTAAAGGGCAGAAATAAGCCATTTGATCCCTCCATTCTCACTCCAGTATTCAAAATCATGACTGATTTATTAGTGTTTTGAATTTCACATTTGCATCTATCCCTGATTACTTTTGATTCCACTGCTGAGCAAGAATTTTTCTGTTTCTGCTTTAAAAAATTCAGTGCTTCCACTGCTTTCAAAGGTGGAGAGATCCAAAATCTCTCAGCCTCAGGGAAACAAATTATCCTTATCTCTGTATTAATGGGCGACCCACTAATTTTTAAACGGTGACCTCCTAGGTCTTGATTCACATAAGAGGGAATAAATCTTAGCAAGGACGTTCAGGATCTTTTATACTTCAATCAAGTCATACTTCACTTTTCTGAACAGCAATGGGAACAAGCACAATTTGTTCAACCTATCCTCATAACATAACATAGCCCACTGTTCCAAGTATCCATGACTTGGACATGCTGGTGTTGGAGTGGTGTGGACTAAGTCAGAAGTTACACATCATCAGATTGTAGTCTGAACACCCTTCTGTTCTCACTGCTGACAATATCAGAACGTGGACACAGAGTGTCCTGACAAAACTGAAACAGCTGGAGGTGATGAGGGAAGCAAAAAGATCATCACAACCAGAATTGAAACTTTTCTGGACCTGGTGAGACCAGATCACCACAGAGGATGATATATTATTATGGGGAACAAGAATGTTTAGCCCAAGTGAAGGTTGCTACAAAATTGAAGCTGAACTCCACCAGGGACATCCAGGGATTTTGAAAATGAAGATACTTTCAAGAAGTTATGTATATTGGCCAGGATTGGATGTTGACATAGTGGTGTTGATGGGTGGTGCCCAGAGTGCCAACAAGGACAAAAAGTAAGTTCAGCTACTCCCAACGTTCATGAGAATGGCTGGGTAAACCCTGAACTCGATTATACCTGGACTGTGGTTGGACACGCATAGAGTTCATTTGTCAAACATAGGGATGACAATTGGAAAAATTGCAAGCATTGTTTGCAATATAAGGATCCCCATTTGGTGTTGGTCACAGATAACGGGCCATCATTTACCAGCAGGGCTCGCGAGTATTTCCTAAAATCGAATGGCATTCGGCATGTGAGGACAGCTCCATAGCATGCATCATCCAATGGTCTGGCAAAAAGAGCCGACCAAACTTGGAAGACAGGCTTAAAAGAAACAGCCGACAGCTTCACCAGATATCAATTTGTCCCCATTCCTGTTTGATTATCGTGCCACCCTCCAGTAACTACAGGGACAGCTCCAACAGAGTAGCTAATGGGGAGAAGACTCTGCACCAGATTAAACCTGATTTTCCTGCACCTGGGGAGAGGGTGAAATGGCATCAGAAACGCCAATACTGGATACAAGACTCTTCTACGTGAGCGAGGCACTTTACTTGGAACGAGGTAAGCCCGAAGGTATAAACAGCCACTCTGGGAGCTGGCTCTGAGCTACCTGGATCAATTTCATGTAATGGGATACCGGCTTTCATGGAGTTATTTCACCCGTAACATCCAACACATCAGAATAAGACCTATTTATGCGTATTCTCTAATTTCTGATCGCCATCAAATTTCTATCTATGTGAATATATTTCCCTCCACAAAATAATAAGCTCTTACATTTTGCACTGATTTTTTTATGTGGCACCTTGTCAAATGTCTTATGCCATCCAACACAGTTGTGGATGCTCTATTGTTTAGTATAATTAAGGTTGTGTTTGGTAGATCGTTGGTGTCTCAAGGAGGAATCTAAGGAAATGCGAATTGGGTGAGAAAGTGGAGATGAGGCAGAGGATCAGCCATAATGATATGGAGCAAGCCTTGCGTTTTTGAGTCACAATAACATTTTGAAGTGCCAACTTTTGTGATTGGAGGTTTTATAAGAAAATGCTGATTATTCTACAATTATGCGGTCAGGCGTTTACTACTCAGCAAATATACCAGTTTTGCAGTGAGCCACTTGGTGATGCTATTGTTCCTGTGATATATAGAATTAGCAGTTCAAAATTGGTCTCATTTAGCAAGTTGTGATAGCATTTGTTCAGTTATGCCCAGTTGTTCAATGTAATATTCATATCCACAATAAGAAATCTCCTCACCCATTTTGTAGTACATTTCAACAAGACAAAGAGAAAGGTGCAATTAAAGTATTGCATTTGGTGGAGTGAGATGGAAAAAAATCTGTTGAATTGTTTGTTTTCCAGATCATTGAAGTTTTAAGTAGTTGGGAAGTTCTAGAACTTGGACTTTAGAGCAGATGTTAGGTATAATGAGTGTCCGATGTTTAGCGTGGCTGTTTTAAATCCTTTTTAAGAAGGGCTCAAGTTTAACAGAACTTGTCTCCCTGCATCAAAAAACAGAAATTACTGGAGAAACTCAGCAGGTCCGGCAGTATCTGTGGGGGAGAAAATAGGGTGAACATTTTGAATCCTGTGACTTTTCTGGTTAGAAGCGTTTTATTTGCTCCCCTCACCCTGATGGCTAACAATAAATATGACATTCAACAGCCAAAGACCATTGTTAACTTGTGTGAATATGCCGGCAGATCGTGGACTTTGAGCTCCAGCATCTGTAGTTTAGGTATATGTCATTGTTGTTAATAACCGTCATCATGGCTGATTATACTAAAAATCCAGTATTTATGTGCCTGGATTAAAGTTGCCTGAGTTACATGTATAATTAGTTCAGTTAAGTAGTATCATTTTGAGGTGTTTTCATAATTTGCAATTTTATTTTCCTCTGTTGGGATTGAACTATCTACTTTTACACAGAAAAGGATTGAGACATATTGCATCAGTTCCGTACTATTTAATTAAGGCCAGGTATATAATATATAAATTCAGCTGGGACATTTGGAAATGACAAGGTACATACTTGCAAAATAATTTAGTTTACTTCTGGATGTGTCATACTCCAGAGAGGATTAAACCTTGACAAGTGATTGTTTTCTAATTGCTGTTCTGTGAATAGACTTGTCACTTTGGATTATTTTGATTTCTATAGTGACATGATTGTATTGGAGTTTTTTGATGAATTACTTTGAGCAAAATTAGTTTCAAAAATGCAATAGAGCTCCATTACTGTTGGGTTAAATTGTGCACTCTTATACTTTACCCGTTTGATAAAAGCAGTGCGACTGTTGGTACTTTACCGACAGTGACTTGGCAAAACCCATTTTGCTTTCCATTGTTGACTATAGTTGATATATGCAGGATTCCAATTAAAATGACATTGAAATTATTTTCAGCATCTGAAAAGACAGGTCAGTATTTTGGTTTGGCATTCTTGATCTGAATTTAGTTTTGATGAAATTTATACACCAGACAATGGCCATTTCTTAAGCCTTCGCAATCTTGTTCACAAAATCCAGGCTGGCTGGTTGGTTCTGTTTTTGCATTGTTAAGTAACTTGTCTGATGTGCATTCCTTGGGAGTGGAGAGTTGGGAAGGGCTGTTAATGGTGTAGCCTCATTGATGGATAATCCGAATTCAAAACATGAGCATTTTATCAGCAGGTCAGGTAAAGGAAAACTTTAAATGAACTTTTTGTGGCTTGCAGTGTTCTGTGGTATATGCCGAGGTGATCCAGATAAAGCCAATGAAATACTTTGGAAATTTAGTCACAGCTGTCATGTGGTATATGAAGCAGCCAGTTGCGGAGCATTTTGAAGTACTGTACATGGTAAAACAGCTGAATCAGCACGGTTTCTTCAAGGGGAGGCCACGCCTGACAAACCTGTTAGAATTCTTTAAAGAGTTAATGAGCAAGTTAGACAAAAGAGATGGTGGATATGGTCGATTTGGATTTCCAGAAGGCCTTTGCCAAAGTGCTGCACAGGTGGCTGCTCAATAAGATAAGAGCCCATGATGCTAAGAGCAAGACATTGGATAGAGGATTGGCTAACTGGCAGAAGGCAGACAATAGTGATAAAAGCGATCTTTTTCAGGATGGCAGTTGGTGACTAATGGAGTTCTGCAGGGGTCTGTTTTGGGACCACAACTATTCATATTTTCATCTGCACAAAGGAACTGAGAGCAATGCTGCTCAGTTTGCAGATGAGACAGAGATAGGTGAAGGGCTAAGTAGTGCTGAGGAAGCAGGGAGATTTGGACCTACTAGGAAAATGGGCAAAGAAATGGCAGATTGAATACAATGTGGAAGACGTGAGGTTATGCACTTTTTGGTAGGAAGCTTGGAGATGAAGAATATTTTCGAAACCGGGAAAGATTTTGGAAGTCTGAAACATAGAAGGATTTGGGGGTCCTAGTTCAGGATTCTCTGAAGGTCGACATGCAGATTTGGTTGGAAGTTAGGAAGGCAAATGCAATTTTTGCATTCATTTCAAGAGGGCTAGAATACAAAAGCAGAGGTGTTCTGCTGATGCTATGTAAGTTTCTGGTCAGATTGTATGTGGAATATTGAGATCAGTTTTAGGTCCCTAGTCTAAGGAAGGATTTGCTGCTGTTGTAAGGGGGAGGTTTACGAGAATGACCTTGGGGATGAAGGACTTGTCACTCTGTGGAACTCATTGCTGCAGAGGGCTGTGGAGGCTGAATATTTGGGGTTTTTAAGAGAAATAGGTTTCTGATTGGTAAGAGGATCAAGTTTTACAGGGAGAAACAGGAAAATGTAGTTGAGAAACATGACAGCCATAATTGATTTGCAGAGCAGATTCAATGGCCCAAATGGTCTAATTCTACACCTATGTCTTATGCTAACTGTCTTAATATTATCTTGCTATATTTTTGTATTAAAGCAATTTGAAGAGGGTTACATTTTGATCATCTAAACATTGCTGAAGTGTTCAGAATTGATGTTTTCACAGTACTGCCTTCTCCCTTGGTTGAAGTGTTCCCATGTGTTTTTTTTTCCCCATTTCGTACTACATGTCCTGAAATGTTTAAGTACATCCTCAAAATTTAATAGGAGTATGTGAGAAACTTAACATGTCAAATGGTGTATTGTCTCCGAAATGAGACTTTAGGATGCTTTGCAAACTTAGAGGTATCTGTGTACATATGTTGAAAGTAAATTTCCCAATATAATTACTTGTAATTTTGAAGACAGTATTTTAAGAGATTTTTTTTCATCTTGCACTGTGGTCTATTTCTTAAATCGATCGAGTTGGGCAACTTTATTGCTTGAATTAATAAATTTCATTACCAACAAGTATGCACATTCATTAACTGAAATTTATTCTGGCTGATTTTAGTACTGGAGATTTTTATGTCCTGTTTGTTTCCATGAAATTGTTAAGCAGTCACAGAACTGCCTGTATTTGTTATCAAATCTAGGTAGGAAGGCAAGTCGCGAGGATGAATTTGCAGAGGAATATATGCAGATTGAATGAGTAGGCAAAAACTTGGCAAATGGAATATAATGTGGTGAGGTTTTGCATTTATGGTAAAAATAGAGGAGATGATTGTTGTTTAAAGAGAGAAGAGTGCAGAAAGCTACAGCACAGAGCGATATGGGAGTCCTTATGCATAAATCATAAAAAGCTAGCATTTAAGTTCAGCTAGTGATCATGAAGGCAAATAGAATGTTGATCTGTATTTCAAAGGGAATGGAGCATCAGAATAGGGAAGTCTTGCTAAAGTTAAAGACACCAGTCAGACCACTGCTGGAAAAATGTGAACACTGATCACTTACTGGAATACTATTAATCCAACAACTTGGGAAATGTTCTTGGGAGCTGAAAATGTGTTGCTGGAAAAGCGCAGCAGGTCAGGCAGCATCCAAGGAACAGGAGAATTGACGTTTCGGGCATAAGCCCTTCTTCAGGAATCCTGAAGAAGGGCTTATGCCCGAAACGTCGATTCTCCTGTTCCTTGGATGTTGCCTGACCTGCGCTTTTCCAACAACACATTTTCAGCTCTGATCTCCAGCATCTGCAGCCCTCACTTTCTCTCAAATGTTCTTGGGACCTGGGTTCAACTCCTGCCATGGCAGATGGCGGAATTTGAGTTTCATAAAAATCTGAAATTAAGCATTGAAGAATGACCATTTATCCATTGTTGATTGTCAGAAAAGCCCATCTGGTTCACTAATATCCTTTAGGGAAAAGGAAACTGCCATCCTTACCTGGTCTGGCCTACGTGTGACTCCAGGCTCAACACTATAGTTTACTCTTAATTACCCTCTCTGGGCAAATAAGGATGGGCAATAAATGCTGACCTAGCCAATGACACACTCATTCCACAAATGAACTAAAAACATAATTTTCTATGGAAAAATATATTGGCTTTGGAGGCACTCCAGGGAAGGTGACATAAAGTCATAGAAAATAGAAGTTGGCCATTTGACCCTTCAAGCCAGCTCCACCATTTGTAATGATATGGCTGATCATCCAAGTCAAAACCTGTGTTCCTGCTTTCTCCCCATACCTTTTGATCCCTTTAGCCCGAAGAGCTATATCCAACTCCTCGTTGAAAACATTCAACATTCTGGCCTCCACTAGTTTCTGTGGCAGAGAACCTAAATTCTGCCCACTGCAATGGGAGAATTTAAACCCATGTCAGCTGAGCATTAGCCTGTGTTTCTAGGTTACTATACCTGTGACATTGTCAATGTCCTACCATCTCAATATGGAGGGACTGTCTGAGAAGAGCTTGAGTAGGTTTGGCCTGCACTCATTGGAAGTTAGAATAAGGTGTGACTTTATTGAAGCATACAAAATTATAGTGTCAGAACGCAGGGAAATAGACCCTACAGCCCAACTCATCCATGCTGACCAAGGTTCCCAAACTAAAAATGTCCTATTTGCTTGCATTTGGCCCATGTCTGTCTAAACTTTTCCTATCCATGGACTTATCCAAATGTCTTTTAAATGTTGTAACTGTGCCTACACTTACCACTTCCACTGGCAGTTCATTCCATATAAGCACCACACTGTGTGTGGAAAAAGTTGCCCTCTGGGTCCCTTTTAAATGTTGCTGGATCTAAGATGGTATCAGCACAGTGGGTGGTGTTCAGGCTCATCGGACCCTGTCCACTCCAGACAGTGGCATCATGTTCTCTATATACTTTTCGTCTTTTTCCTTTTCTTCCTTTCTTCTTCATTTTCAAGGCTAGAATGGTGTCGGTGGGGTTGTGGCTACATCATCAGTGGAGTGGACCAGGACTCCTGACAGTGATGGCGGTAGGCCTGGAGCCTGGACTCCTGAAAATGGTAAGCACAAAATCTAGATTCTTGGTGATGGCAGAATCAGTGTGGACTCTTGGCAGTGTCGGCAAAGCGGCAGCAGCAGTAGCCGAGGTTTCCCGAGGCTTCTGTATCATTGTTGTTGTCCCTGGACCAGGACTCCTTGAGTTCCGGACCACCTTGCTGAGATCTTGCAAAATCCCTGAAGCCATGTCTTCAAGGCTTCTGCAAGGTCTCAAACGTGTTTGAAGCTCCAATTTGAACTCTTAAATAATTTCTTTCTTTCCTAATTGTAACTTAAAATGTTGCCAGATTGTGGTGACAAAACCTTTTAGACTTACACAAAACAACTTCAAGATAGATGGGATAATAAATCATTAATTCATCATTCATTCATTTTCTTTCTCACCTTTAAGCTTATGCCATCTAGTTTTGAATTTCTTTACTCTGAGGAAAAAATCTTGCTATTCACCTTATCTTTGTCTTTCATGATTTTATAAATCTTGAGAAGGTCACCCCTCAACTTCCAATGATCCACAGGGAAAAAATCCCATCTTATCCAGCCTCTCCTTATAACTCAAACCCTCCAGTCCCTTGTAAATCTTTTATGCACCCTTTCCAATTAAATAATATCTTTCCTATTGCAGGGTGACCAGGACTATATGCAGTCTTGTACAGCTGCAACATGATGTCCCAACTCCTATACTCAGTTGCTGCCTTCATCATCCTGCCTACCTTTAATTTCACTTTCAAGGAACTATGTACCCGAACCCCTAGGCCTCGGTGTTTGACAACACTCCTCAGTGCCTTATAGTTAACACTTAAGTCCTGGATGCCCTGGCTTGTACTACCCAAATGCAACATCTCGCATTTATCTAAGTTAATCTCCATCTGACACGCTTCGGCCTATTGGCACAGCTGATCAAGATCATGTTGTATTCTTAGATAACCTTTCCACTATACTATCTTAGAGGATTCTTAGAGGACTCGACATGGTGGATGCAGAAAGGTTGTTTCCCTTTGAAAGAGAGTCTGGAAGTAGAGGACATAATCTCAGAATAAAGGGTTGATGATTTGAGATAGAGATGAGGAGAAATTTCTCCTCTGAGGGTTGGGAATTTGTGGCATTCTTTACCACGGAGGACTGTCTTGCCTGGGTCATTAAGTATATTCAGGGCTTAAAGAAACAGAATATTAATCAAGGGTTTACAGAGAAAAGGTATAAAATTTAAAATTGATTATCAGATCAGCCATGATATCATTAAACTGCAGAAGAGACACATTGTGCTGTATAGCTTACTTCTGCTTCTGTTTATTTTGGAAAATAATACCTGCCTAGCCAATGGTATCACATCCAATGACTATTAGTCAGAGTCTCTGGATCACTAGATGAGGGGCAATACACCCCAGACTGTTCCATCCCCTAATCTGATGAAATAATTATTTAATGAATTCAAGTCCTTAAAGTTAAGAAATAGCTGACTCAATGAGGGCACTTGTGGTGCAGGTGCATTGATAGTGTCCCTATCTCTGAGCCAGAAGGCCTTGGTTCAAGTCCCACTTGCTCCAGTGGTGTGTAATATCATCTCTGAACATGTTGATTGGAAAAATAAATAACTGCCTCATTTAGAGTCAGAGATGTACAGCATGGAAACAGACCCTTCAGTCCAACCTGTCCATGCCAACCAGATATCCCAACCCAATCTAGTCCCACCTGCCAGCACCCGGCCCATGTCCTCCGAACTCTTCCTATTCATATACCCATCCAAATGCCTTTTAAATGGTGCAATTGTACCAGCCTCCACCACATCCTCTGGCAGCTCATTCTATACACGTACCACCCTCTGTGAAAAAAATTGCCCCTTAGGTCTCTTTTATATCTTTCCCCTCTCACCCTAAACCTATGCCCTCTAGTTCTGGACTCCCTGATCCCAGGGAAAAGACTTTGTCTATTTATCCTATCCATGCCCCTCATAATTTTGTAAACCTCTATAAGGTCACCCCTCA
>NC_057734.1:6881349-6902317 GCF_004010195.1 Chiloscyllium plagiosum | reverse complement strand
GGACCTTACCATTAAGTATATAAGTCCTGCTAAGATTTGCTTTCCCAAAATGCAGCACCTCGCATTTATCTGAATTAAACTCCATCTGCCACTTCTCAGCCCATTGGCCCATCTGGTCCGGACCCTGTTGTAATCTGAGGTAAACCTCTTCGCTGTCTACTACACTTCCAATTTTGGTGTCATCTGCAAACTTACTAACTGTACCTCTTATGCTTGCATCCAAATCATTTATGTAAATGACAAAAAGTAGTGGACCCAGTAGTTGATCCTTGTGACACTCCACCGGTCACAGGTCTCCAGTCTGTAAAACAACCCTCCACCACCACCCTCTGTCTTCCACCTTTTGAGCCAGTTCTGTATACAAATGGCTAGTTCTCCCTGTATTCCATGAGATCTAACCTTGCTAACCAGTCTCCCATGGGGAACCTTGTCGAACGCCTTACTGAAGTCCATATAGATCACATCTACTGCTCTGCCCTCATCAATCTTCTTTGTTACTTTGTTGAGTTTAAGATGATTAGTCTGCAGAGAGGTCATGCCTTGGTAATGTGCAGTATTGAATTGTGTAAAAAAACAAACATTATGGGTTCAAAGCCTGCCATTCAACAAATGGAGTTTGTCACGAGAAACATGTCAATTGTTTGCCGCGTTTTCTGTTCTTTGATCCACAGGATATCTGCTGGTAAACCTTGCTCAGTTTCATATGGGACAGCAAGAGGGAAGATGGAAGGTAGAGTGAGTTTAATAGGCATCACGGAGTAGTAGGTGAGGTACAATATGGACAATTTCAACCAGTTATTGGGTTTTCTTCTGTGTGCAGATGTAGTAGAGTGATGTTTGTGAGGGAAGGATGTTAACTGGAGTGGTCTTATAAATTTGCTCAATAGCCTTTCAGGTTTCACTGATTTTAAGGTAACTCAAATAAAAACATCCCTCTCGACTGTCGTCCTTGCAAGGATTGCAGATGTTATGTCTTGAGTTCTTTAGCTCTAAGTCCACCTGCTGTTTTGTACCTCTGCTTCTTTTGATATTGCTTTAATAAACAAACATGGATCACTTTTGTGCATGGGCTTCCTCCGGGTGCTTGGTTTGCCTCCCACACACCAAAGATGTGCAGGTTAGGTGGATTGGGCATGCTAAATTGCTCATAATGTCCATGGATGTGCAAGCTAGGTGGATTAGCCATGGAAAATACAGGGATAGGGTAGGGGGAGTGACTCTGGATGGGATGCTCTTCAGCGGGTCGGTATGGACTTGAATGGCCGACTTCTGTGCTGTAGGAATTCTGTGTACTATCACTTTTTGAGGTTTCTGGAGAAATCTGTGTACATTGTTTTCAATTGAAAGATTAGCTTTATACTATTAACATGAACCATGCACTAAATATTTGCATCAGTAGCTTGTTGTATCTCTGTGTGGTTGAGAGATTGATCCATACCTAGGCCTGAAATAAATGATACATATTGTTACAACATACAGGTGAACCCCTCAGTTAATTAAACCAAGTACCCAGAAAAGCTCCCCTCATCTTGTAATCTGTTAAAAATGAGTAACAGAGAACTCCCAAATTCCACTATTTAAAGAAAATAACATCTTTTTTTTTCTCTCTAAAAGTGAACATTAAACAACAACTATTCACAACTCTAAGCCCCTTTCTCTTAACTGCTTATTACCTACCTCCAACTCTGTAACAATATGCTGTTCCAATAAGATGCTTATTAAAATTACATCAACTTAATTTCAAAAGCACACAGTTGCTGTCGTCTTCTGTGACTTCACTCTTCCGGTTGAAGATCTCCCTGGGTCGTCATCTTTCTTTTGACTGCGAGCATGTTTTATATGAAAAGGTACCTTTGATAGAGAGTGTTTCCTAATTTCCTGGGTGTGTCTCCATGGCAATTGCGCTCTCTCCAGTTTTCAAAGTGCCTGCATTTTTATATCCCCAACATCGATTGTCTCGGTTCGACGTTGGCAAAACAGTGAATTCAAGCTTGATTGGGTTTTAGTATCCTGGGGCATAATTTAAACAGGTTAAATTTGAATTGTTGTCAAAGCAGCAACCAAATCAGGTATCCATTTCACAGCCAAATGTTACATAGTTTCAATTTTCCATTATAGTCTCGACTGCCATCTGGTCATGTACACAGGAGTTTGTAAGCTGAATAGCACTCACTGTCTCTTTAAAGGTACAGTACATGCCTTCAACTTCATAACAATATATTGTCCATAACACAACTTGATGGGATTGGGACAGTGTTAGAAAAGGAAAAAGACAACTTGAAGATTTGTGTTTTTCAAAGGAGGAAATCTGATTTAATCCTCTCTCATAGGCTGTTTCTTGAAGTTTGAGTTCTGGAGGTCATCAGTTTGGTTGCAGTTTGAAACCATAGCAGCATTAGAAACTCAAGTTTTTTTTTTGTGATCCTTTAAGCCATTTGCAGGTGTCACAGAGAGAGAGCAGTGATGGAGCAGTGGAATCTAGTGTCCTGAGGTCAGTCAAGAATTTGGACATTGCTTAGCCTGTATGAAATCTTGATGTTGATCAATTGATTTATTGTTAGTACATGTACAGAGATACAATGAAAAGTGTTGTTTTGCTATACAGGCAGATCGTACCATGTAAACTGCATCAGGGTAGCAGAACAGAGTGCAGGATACAATGTTGCAGCTGCAGAGAAAGAAAGATCAGGATTATAATTTGAGAGATCCATTCAGAATAATAGTGAGGAAGAAGGTATGCTTGAATCTGTTCATACATGCATTCAAACTCTTATCTTTTGCATATTGCCAAGTGTTTAGAACACACAAGAAATCAGGGTGAATTCTGGAGAATCAATATATATTGCTCTTGGGGAAAAATGAATATATCTAAAATATTTCATGAGAGAACTAACATTACAAAGTTAGCAGATGATACCAAGTTGGGTGTGAGGGTGAACTGTGACAAGGATGCAGAAATCCTTCAGCATAATCTGGACAGGTTGGGTTAGTGGGCAGGTCAATGACATGTTGTATAATTTGGATAAATGTGAGGTGGTTCACTTTGGAAGCAAAAGCAAGAAGGCAGATTATTATCTGAATTGGAAGAAGGGAGTGTGCAGTGGCAGCTGGGTGTGCTTGTATACCAATTGCTGAAGGTATAAGGTAGCCAGAATTGAGAGTTATAAGGTAGCCAGGAAGGATCTGAAGAGAGAGCTAAGAGCAGCAAGGAGGGGACATGAAAAGTCCTTAGTTGGTAGGATTAGGGAAAACCCAAAGGCTTTCTACAGGTATTTCAGGAATAAAAGAATGACTAGGGTAGGAATAGGTCCAGTCAAGGATAGTAGTGGGAAGTTGCGTGTGGAGGCTGAAGAGATTGGGGAGACACTGAATGAATACTTTTCGTCAGTATTCACTCAGGAACAGGACATTGTTGCCGATGTGAATACTGAGTCACAATTAAGTAGAATGAATGGCTTTGAGGTATGTAGGGAAGAGGTGTTGGAAATTCTGGGAAGGGTGAAAATAGATAAGTCCCCTGGGCCTGATGGCATTTATCCTAGGATTCTCTGGGAAGCAAGGGAGGAGATTGCAGAGCCATTGGCCTTGATTTTTATGTCCTCTTTGTCTACAGGAGTAGTGCCAGAAGACTGGAGGATAGCAAATGTGGTTCCCTTGTTCAAAAAGGGGAGTAGGGATAACCCTAGTAACTATAGGCCGGTGAGTCTCACTTCTGTTGTGGGCAAAGTCTTAGAGAGAATTGTAAGGGATAGGATTTATGCACATCTGGATAGGAATAATGTGATCAAGGATAGTCAGCATGGTTTTGTGAAGGGTAGGTCGTGCCTCACAAACCTTATTGAATTCTTTGAAAAGGTGACGAAGGAGGTTGATGAGGGGATAGCGGTAGATGTGGTGTATATGGATTTCAGTAAGGCATTTGATAAGGTTCCCCATGGTAGGCTACTGCAAAAAATACGGAGGTATGGCATTGAGGGTGAGTTGGAGGTTTGGGTTAGGAATTGGCTGGCTGGAAGAAGACAGAGGGTAGAGTTGATGGTAAAGGTTCATCTTGGAGTACAGTTAGTAGCGGTGTTCCGCAAGGATCTGTTTTGGGACCATTGCTGTTTGTCATTTTTATAAATGACCTGGAGGAGGGGGAAGGTTGTTGGGTGAGCAAGTTTGCGGATGATACGAAAGTCGGTGGAATTGTTGACAGTGAGGAAGGATGTGTCAGGTTACAGCGGGATATAGATAAGCTGCAGAGCTGGGCAGAAAGGTGGCAAATGGAGTTAAATGTAGGTAAGTGTGAGGTGATTCACTTTGGTAAGAGTAATAAAAAGACGGGGTATTGGGCTAATGGTCGGATACTTGGTAGTGTGGATGAGCAGAGGGATTTTGGTGTCCATGTACACAGATCTCTGAAAGTTGCCACCCAGGTAAATAGTGCTGTGAAGAAGGCATATGGCGTACTGGCTTTTATTGGTAGAGGTATTGAGTTCCGGAGCCCTGAGGTCATGTTGCAGTTGTATAAGACCCTGGTGCGGCCGCATCTGAAGTATTGTGTGCAGTTTTGGTCACCATACTATAGGAAGGATGTGGAGGCACTGGAACGGGTGCAGAGGAGGTTTACCAGGAAGTTGCCTGGTATGATAGGAAGATCGTATAAGGAAAGGCTGAGGCACTTGGGGCTGTTTTCATTGGAGAAAAGAAAGTTTAGGGGTGACTTGATAGAGGTGTACAAGATGATTAGGGGTTTAGATAGGTTTGACCATTAGAACCTTTTTCCACGTATGGAGCCAGCTTTTACGAGGTGGCATAGCTTTAAATTTAAGGGGTGGTAGGTATGGGACAGATGTTAGAGGTAGATTCTTTACTCAGCAAGTTGTGAGTTCATGGAATGCCCTGCCAGTTTCAGTGGTGGACTCTCCCTCTTTATGGGCATTTAAACGGGCATTGGATAGGCATATGGAGGATAGTGGGCTAGTGTAGGTTAGGTGGGCTTGGATCGGCGCAACATCGAGGGCCAAAGGGCCTGTACTGCGCTGTATTTTTCTATATTCTATGTAAACTTACAAGTACAGCAGGTGGTAAAGAAGGCAAATGGTGTGTTGGCCTTCATTGCTTGAGTTTTCAAGCACAGGAGCAGGGATGTGTTGTTGCAGTTATGCAGGGCCTTGATGAAGCCACACCTAGAATATTGTGTGCAGCTTTGGTCTCCTTTTCTAAGGAAGGATGCTCGCACTCTTGTGGGAGTGCAGCAAAGGTTTTCCAGGCTGATTCTGGGCATGGTGGGACTGGCATATGAGGAGAGATTGACTAGATTAGGATTATTTTTACTGTAGTTCAGATGAATGAGGGGTGATCCCATAAAGACTTGTACATTTCTAACAGGACTAGACAGGGTAGATGCAGGGAGGATATTCCCAATAGTGGGTGTGTCCAGAACCAAGGGTCACAGTTTGAGGATTTGGGGCAGACCATTTAGGATGGAGACATTTCTTCACCCGAGACTCGTAGGCCTGTGGAATTCATTACCGCAGGAAGGTAGTTGATGCCAAAACATTGAATGTATTCAAGAGGCAGCTGAAGACAGCACTTGGGGCAAATGGGATTAGAGGTCATGAGGAGAAAGCAGGATTAGGCAAGTGAGTTCGTTGATCAGCCATGATGGTGAAGCAGGCTGAAAGGGTTGAATGGCCTCCTCTTGCTCCTATCTTTGTTTCTACATAAGTCTTGTATGGCTGTCTGTGTTCTCTCTCTCTCTCTCTCTCTATCTCTATCTCTATCTCTATCTCTATCTCTATCTCTATCTCTATCTCTATCTCTATCTATCTCTCTCTCTCTTTCTCTTTCTCTTTCTCTTTCTCTTTCTCTTTATTCAAGAACAGCTTCTTCCTTGCTGTTATCAGACCTCTGAAATGATAATTCTGATCTCTCTTTCTCTCTCTCTCTTTCTCTCTATCTCTCTCTATCTCTCTCTCTCGTGTCCTTTCACTCTCGCTCTCTCCACGCATTGGTCATTATATGATGCAGCAAAAATAGAATTTTGGCTAATTGTAGCAATCTGTCTCTGTCATTTAGTCTATAACAGATCCAGAACTAAGGCAAGTGACCCCAGTGATGGAAGCAATAGATGCAAAGTTACCTGTTTTCCCAAATATGCTTCCAGGTCATGTTTTCAGATTGCCCAAATACTCATCCATCTGATCCTTGTTGGTATCCCACATGTCTTTAACCAAGAAGGTGCAGGTAGAAATAGCTTTACAGCTACCAATGGTGCTGCTCTCCCGGTAATAAACAGGGGGTTCGCATCAGCAAGGCTGGACTACTTTTTGTAGATTATTTTCTGTAGCTGTTTGCATTTGGCTTCTCCCATTTGTCAACCAAGTCACTAACTTTATGAAGTATAAGAACTGAAACTATTCTTGGTGGGTGTGGCAAAGTATTCTTTATAAATTCAAATTTGTAGGCATTAGTGCGATTGCACTTGCTGTTGATATTTCAATAACACTTTATTTTCTTGCTTTTAAATATGAACATTAATAAAAACTATTCAGCCATTACATTCAACATATTTAAATGAGTTTGAATATATAGTTGAAGTAATGCTTCAAAGCATAAATTGCTAGTCCATAATTATAGACTGCTGATAATTCTGCATCTGATAACTGCATGACCAAAGGCTGCCAAATTAAATATTGCTTGCTGCAAGATTGCAGTAAGCAATGATGAGACAGTCTCGTGTTGTACTGGATAGAATAAATTAGACCAGACTTAACAAAAAAAAGGGCAATACATTTGAGGAACAGGCCCTTTGCCCCACCACCCCTGAGCTGATGCCGAGTCCTTATTTAGACCCACTACATATTGCCATTTGTGTTTTCTATCCCTTTGTTCACTTCCCATTCATGATTCTATCAAGATGGTGTTAATGCGCCTCCTTTCATCACCTTCACTGGCAGTGTGTTCCAGGCAATCACTACCTGCTGTTTTAAAACTTTTTTTTACTTGCACTTCTCCCCTAAACTTTCCTCTTCTCATCTTAAACTATGCCCTCTTGTAGTTGACCCTTTCTCACTCTGGGGAAAAAGCCTCTGAATATCAATCCTATGCCTCTCATGATTTTGTGACCTCTATCAGATCGCCCCTCAGCCTGTGTCTTCCAAGTGAATCTGAGTTTATCCATACTGTCCTCATACCTAAAACCCTCCAGACCATGCAACACCTTGATAAACCTCTTCACCTTCTCCAAAGCATTCACATCCTTCTGATAGTGGCAGGCATCATTGCAGAAGAATTCCTAATGAATTGGCAGAAAAAGAAGAGCACTTTTCTGTGTCACAGCCACAATCTAATAGAGGTTACATAATTAATCTATAAATCATTTGAGATTGGCATGTGGATTCTGAAACTAGGATTGCAAATATTATTTTGAGGGTGGGGATTGTTGGTTACTTTCTTGAAATAATCTGTTCTTTAAAACCACACATCCATCCTTAGCATTAGGGCGAAGCATATTTTCGCCCATTACATCGTCCATGTCAGATTTGTTCTTTAAAGGCAATTTGAACTAGAAACAGTATTATAAAAGAGAGAAGTTAATGCAATTAAAATTAGGTACAGCGAACACCTAACGGAGAATTCACCACAAAGGTATACAGGAAAGCCACGCACACAGACCAAGTCCTGAACTACGAAAGCAACCACCCCAACACACACAAGAAGTTGCATCAAGACTTTATTCAAAAGGGCCACAACACACAGCAGTACACCAGAACTGCAAAAAGAGGAAGAAGAACACCTATACAATGTATTCGCCAAAAACGGAAATGCCGCACAATTTCATCAACAGATGCCTAAGGGAAAGACGACGAAACGAGGACATGCCGCAACCCAAAGGACTAGCCACACTACCATACATCAAGAGCATTTCCGAACTGACAGCCAGACTACTGCGACCACCAGGACTCATAACAGCACACAAACCAACAGCCACTCTCAGACAACAACTCACCAGGATGAAGGACCCGATACCCACCATGAGCAAAACCAATGTTGTGTACAAAGTCCCATGCAAGGACTGCACAAAACACTACATAGGACAAACAGGAAGACAGCTAACGATCCGCATCCATGAACACCAACTAGCCACGAAACGACATGACCAGCTATCCTTAGTAGCCACACAAGCAGATGACAAGCAACATGAATTCGACTGGGACAACACTATTATAGGACAAGCCAAACAGAACAGCCAGGGAATTCCTAGAGGCATGGCACTCATCCACAGATTCTATCAACAAACACATCGACCTGGACCCAATATACTGACCACTGCAACGGACAGCTGGAACTGACAACCGGAAGCGGCAGATTCAAACCACTACAAATGGTGGAGGAAAGATCACAGAAGCGCTTCACAGGAGGCTCCCAAGCACTGAGGATGTCACCTAGACAGGGGACGAAACGTCTGCAACACAAATTCCAAGCTCAGCGAACAGAACCACAACAACGAGCACCCGAGCTACAAGTCTTCTCACAAACTTTGAATGCAATTAAAGTTACACTATCCTTATCTCTTCAAATCACCCCTACTCTGACATCTACAACTGCCAGCGAAAGACTTATAATCAATCAACAGTCCCTCAGTCTTGTGTTAGTTTCATAATATTCACTGCAGAAATGACCAAACTTTGAAAGGAGAATCTATAATTTTTCTGTTGAATACTTTTCATGATTCAGGTGAACTTTATGCACTCTTGCAATTGCACTTCACTGAAACCTTACCTACCATGTCTGCTATATTGGAATGAGAGGAACTTGGATCTATTCAAAGTAATGTTGGAGTATGGTGAATGCTACAGAATCTGACATTTTTATCCTCTGTATTCTATTGTATTATATTGAACATGTAATCAATTGCAAGGAAAAGTCAATAAGATATTCCTCTTTCTGTAATGTAAAGGGAAATAAACAAATTTGGCCCAACCTGATTTCAGAGCCTCTCCGATCACCTGTCTGGTGTACTGTACCAATGAGGCTGATGAATGATAATTCCCAGAACACCGATCATTCTTCAATGTATTCAAGATATATTTGGAAAATTCCCACTCGTGTCATAATCATGTGTTACGCCACTTCACTTCCCGCAGATCGCACGATCACTGCCTCTGCCGCTCAGTCAAAGGCCTTACCTTCGCACCCCTCCGCTTGAAAACATCGAACACTTCTTCTGCTGTCTCTGCCTCCGGGCTTACTTTTCCACCAAGACTCCTGCCCACCCTCCAAGGACCCCTTCTTCCACCTCCAACACACCACATCCATCCGGACACCCCGTGCTGGTCTGTTATCTGCCCTCGATCACTTTATTTCCAACTGCCGCTGGGACATTGACTGCCTCAACCTGTCCAGCCCCCTCACCCACTCCAACCTCTCACCCTCGCAACGCATAGCCCTCCACTCCCTCTGTTCCAACTCCAACCTCACCATCAAATTAGTGGGCAAGAGGGGCGCCGTAGTAGTTTGGCATACTGACCTCTACACCGCTGAAGCCAGGCACCAACTTAAAACACACCCCCTTGATCATGACCTCACCTACCATCATCAAACCACCATCTCCCAGACTTTATGCAACCTCATCACCTCGGGCTCTCCCACCCACAGCTTCCAACCTCATAGTCCGGGAACCCCGCATGCCCGGTTCTACCTTCTACCCAAGATTCACAAGTCTGACAGCCCTGGCCGACCCATCGTCTCGGCCTGCTCCTGCCCCACCTAGCACGCTCCACATACCTCCAAGACTTCCATTTCCCTGGCCCCCAAAGCCTCATTTTCACCATGGACATCCAGTTGCTATACACCTCTATCTGCAATGATGAGGGCCTCCAAGTTCTCCATTTCTTCCTCTCCCTGTGTCCCCCACCAGTACCCTTCCACTGATACTCTTATTCGATTGGCTGAACTGGTCCTCCCCCTCAATTTCTCCTTTGTATCCTCCCACTTCCTCCAGACCAAAGAAGAAGCCATGGGCACCCACATGGGCCCCAGCTATGCCTGTCTCTTTGTCGGTTACATAGAACAGTCCATCTTCTCCAGGTACACCGGCACCATTCCCCACCATTTCCTCCGCTACATTGATGACTGCATCGGCGCCATCTTGTGCTCACATGAGGAAGTTGAACCGTTCATCAACTTCACCAACTCCACCCCAACCTTAGGTTAACCTGGACCATCTTGGACACCTCTCTCCCCTCCCTGGACATCTTCATTTCCATCAATGGTGACCGACTCACCACGGACATCTTCTACAAACAGCTACAAACATCGACTCCCACAGCTACCTGGACTACACCTCCTCCCATAAAGACGCTAACCCTTCTTCCAAAGTCCTCCACCTCCGCTGCATCTGCTCCCAGGAGGACCAGTTCCATCACAGAAAACACCAGATGGCCTCCTTCTTTAAAGACTGCAATTTCCCCTCCCATGTGGTCGATGATGCCCTCCAGCACATCTCATCCACTTCCCGTACCTTCACACTCTCACCCCACTCCTCCAACTGCAGCAAAGAGAGACCCCCCCACTCCTCACCTTCCACCCCACCAACCTCCGGATACATCACATCCTCCTCTGCCATTTCTGCCACCTACAAACGGACCCTACCACCAGAGATATTAGCAGAATTAGAATTAGGATTCTTACAGTGTGAAAACAGGCCCTTTGGCCCAACAAGTCCACACTGCCCCTCTGAAGAGTATCCTACTCAGACCCATTACCCTACATTTCCCCTGACTAATGCAGCTTGGCCAATTCACCTAACCTGCACATCTTTGGATTGTGGGAGGAAACTGGAGCACCCGGAAGAAACCCACGCAGACGCGGAGAGAATGTGCAAACTCCACATAGTCAGTCGCCCAAGGCTGGAATTGAACCCGGGCCCCTGGCGCTGTGAGGCAGCAGTGCTAACCACTGAGCAATCATGCCGTCCTGAATATATTTCCGTCTCTGCCCCAAACATATTTTCCCTCCACCCCTATCTGCATTGCTTAAAGACCATTCCCTCCCTCAGGTCTATGCCCCCCACCAACCCACTCTCCCCTCCTGGCACCTTTCTCTACCACCACAGGAATTGCAAAACCTGCACCCACACCTCCCCCCTCACCACCTCCATCCAAGACCCCAAAGGAGCCTTCCATATCCATCAGAGTTTTACCTACACTTCCACACATCATTTACAGTATCCATTACTCCTAATCTGGTTTCCTCTACATTGGGGAGACAGGATGCCTACTTGCAGAATGCTTCTCAGAACATCTCCGGGACACCCCACTTTGCCAAGGACATGCAGGTCCTGGACCGCCTCCATTGCCAAACCTTATCTACCTGATGCCAAGAGGAAGAACACCTTATTTTCCGCTTTGGGACCCTCCGACCACACAAGATCAATGTGGATTTCACCTGTTTCCTCATTTCCCCTCCCCCCACATTATCCAACCTTCCAACTCTCTACTGCCCTCATGACCTGTCCTTTCTGTCCATCTTCCTTCCGACCTATCCGCTCCACCCTCCTCTCCAACCTATCACCACTACTGCCATTTTCATTTTCATTGGTACCTCCTCCTCCCCCCGCCTATTTATCTCTCCACCCTCTTGGCTCACAAGCCTCATTACTAATGAAGGGCTTTTGCCCAAAACTTCGATTCTCCTGCTCAGATGCTGTCTGATCTGCTGTGCCTTTCCAGTGCCACACTCTCTACTCATAACCACCTGATCCAACAAGGTCAGATCTGTCTCCCTTCAGTTCTGTCTTGTTATCAACATTCTAGGGATTAAGCTGCCTGCTAAAAGTTAACAAACATTACCTTTACCAGAGGCTGTGTTGTTTGCTCTTCCAGTTTCCTGTTCGGGCTTTACCACTTCTTACTACAACTGAAGTGGTTATTTGGTAATTCATGAGCTTAATCTTTTTGTGTAAAATAGAATGTCATTATTCACAAATATTAGATTTTCAGTAGCTTTGTTTCAGATGTTTAGAAGGATTTACGACAGTTTTCAAATAGGCTGTCTAACTCAATTAATGAACATCAGTAACACCTGGTATATAATTGACCCATCCACAGAAGAAACATCATGGTAGAGGTGGGCGCCACAGGGAGTGGAGTGCATCATTTCTCCCTCCAACTCTATTTTGATTTAGTCCCTACCCTCCCCTTCACTGTTTTTGATCACACAGCACTGTCCTTTGATGTGAAGGGTAGTGTTTGTCACTGGCCACCAGGGTGTTTTCCTGTCTTCCTGGTGGTGGAAATTGAATAAAGATTCGTGCACTTTGTGTCTTTCACTGTCTCACACCTGCACACACACACCATGGGTGCTGAGGATAAAATAAGCACTACCGCACTTAGGTGGTAGTGTGGGGAAAAAAAAACAAAAAGAAAAGAAAAAAGAAATAGAAGAAAAAAAAACAGAGAATTTTGTGGGCGTTTGCACTCCAAAAAAAAAAGAAACATCATGGTTTCGGGTGTGTCTGGAGAAGGAGCACGCAGTGTCCACCAACATCCTGGAGTTGTTCACCGCAGGGAGTGGAGTGCATTATTTCCCCCTCCAACTCTATTTTGATTTAATCCCTGCCCTCCCCTTCACTGTTTGATCACACAGCATTGCCTTTTGTGAAGGGCACTGCTTGTCACAGGCCACTCAGGTGTTTTCCTTTTTTGCTGGTGCTGGAAATTGAATAAAGATTCATACACCTTGTGTCTCTCAATGTGTCTCTCACCTACGTGCGCACACAACGTGGGTGCTGGGGAAAAATAAGCACTACTGCAGTTAGGCGGTGGTGTGGGGGTTAATAAAAAAGAAAAGAAAAAAAAAGAAACATCATGGTCCCGGGTGTCTCTGCAGAAGGAGTATGCAGTGTCCACTAACACCCTGGAGTTGTTCAGGGAGAGGTGGGCACCGCAGGGAGTGGAGTGCATTATTTCCCCCTCCAACTCTATTTTGATTTAATCCCTGCCCTCCCTTTCACTGTTTTGATCACACAGCATTGCCCTTTGATTTCAAGGGCACTGCTTGTCACAGGCCACTCGGGTGTTCCACACCTGCACACACACAACATGGGTGCTGGGGGGAAAATAAGCACTACCGCAGTTGGGCGGTAGTGTGAGGGTAATAAAAAAAAAACAGGAGTGTTAGAGGTAAAAAGAGAAAAAGAAAAAACAAGTGTCAGGCATCCTGTTCATTCTGAGAGCTGGCTCTGAGGGAGCTGGATCAGTGTATGGACTCCACACATAATTAAAGAGTGACTTAGAAACAGGATACTGGCATCTGTGAAGTTATTTTAGTGGTGACAATAGAAAAGCACACAAAAAAAGAAGCATCATGGTCTGAGTTAGCTGAGATCTGCTTGGGCATCATTCAAACTTAGTGTTGACTTTAACACTCCTTACTGGGTAGAGTAAAATTGGAAAGGAATCTATTCCTGGCGGTTATTGAATAGTGCATGCAGTAATGTTACCATCTTCAAGAGTATGATCAGATTTTTCTCAATTCCAGACACACAGTTGTCTTAGAATTAACTGTGTAACTAATATGTGATTTTTGCAAGTGAATGTTAAGAATGTGTTGGCTCCAAATCAGAGTGAATGATTGAATACATTGTATTCATACCAAGTAATCGTAGTTATGCTGTAACTTTTCCTAAACTTTTCATGTGTGTTTGAATAAAACAGAGATTTACATGAGGGACTGTCTCTTGTTTGCGGCATCAGCACATCCCATTGCACTCCAAATAGTGATGAACTTCACACTTTAAGACCAATGTATTCAGGCTAAATCTAACTCCCATTTATTCACTTACTTTGCAGGAAAATGACAATATTTTACTTGTATAATAGTTTTCTTAGCAATAATTTTTATTTCAAGAGTGAGACAAAGATCTTATTTAATCTTCAGAAACTTGCAAATGCAGTACCTCCATGAAGCGAATTAATAGGTGGCAGAAAATTGTAGGTCTGAATGTTGCTGCTTCATTTAATGTTCTGTCATTATTTTACTATTGAATAAATTCACTGAAAAATAATATAGATGCTTTTTTGTGCTTTGGTAGTTAATTTATAAACCGTTTCTTATGATTAAATAGATAAGAAATGAACAACCTGGTTGTCCTTTTTTCGCACCTTGCCAGCTGTAGCACTAAATAAAAAACTGAAAGAACTGTGAATTGGGAAATCAAACAGAAATTGCTGGAAAATCTCCTGTCTGGCAGTATCTATGAGAGAAGTCAGAGTTAATTTTTCAGGTCCAGTGACCCTTCTTCAGAATTTCAGAAATTAATTATGTCACACAATTACTGAAGTACAGAATATTAGAAGAGCATGGAGGAATAAATTCAATCAAAAGTTATTATCATTTCACGATAAAACAAAACTGATATGTTTACATTTCCAAACAAAAGCAGCTGAAGAAAATGTAAAATCATGAACTATCTGCATAAAGTGCACATTGTGACATGGCAACATCTTTAAGTTGACTGCTGACTCAAGCTGCACCAGAGTGTGAAACTTAATTGAACGGAAACTATATACATCATCAGAACATATTCTGCCTGTTTCTAATCTATTAGCGCCTGCTCAGAATTTTTTTTGTTTAACCAGAGTTACCCATGGTTACAGCACAACTAATGGATCCTTATCTATATAATACATTCCCTTTATTGCTTCACCAAATGATGGCGCATTTGTATATAATAGTGTATGGGTTTGAGGTGAAAGAGGAAAAATTTAAAAGGGATCTGGGGAACAACTTTTTCATGCAGAGGGTGGTGTGTGTATGGAATAAGTGCCAGAGGAAGTTATGAAGGCTGATACAATTGCAACATTTAAAAGAATGGGTATATGAAGAGGAAGGGTTTAGAGGGATATGGGCCAAATGCTGGCACATAGAGCTAGATTTATTTAGGCTGGCTGGTCGGCATGGGCGAGTTGGACTGACTGTTACATATTGTAAAGTCATAGAGATATACAGCACAGAAACAATGAAAAGTGATTTGCATTTTTGGAAAGTCTCCTTTTTGAGTTTTGTGACTGGAAATAGACAAGATAGTTTTATTATCCGAATGTATTTAAGATGCACGCAGTTGTTCCCTTACAGGGGAGAGTCTGAGTTGAAAGCTCAAGGCACGTTTTACATGCAAGATTCTTTGTAGACCTCTGTATTTTCTATCTTCTCACTTACATGCTATGTGGAAGATGGACTTCTCAGATGTTTCTGTTTCTGAAGAAATACCTCACCCCTCATGATCATTCGACAAGGAACATTATTTAATTTGTTTCCATTAGGTTGGCCCAATATTTTAGCAACTTTCTGATTCTTCACAATTATAAAACATGTGTAAATATGAACTAGGTGGGTATTTGTAAGTGATAATATTAGTATTTTCTACTACTGTTTGAAGCAATTCCTACCTTTATACAGGCAGAAATTTTCTCAACCTCCCATCATCAACAGGTTAAATGTTTTCAATTTGAAAAGTCACAAACATAGTGGTATTTTATTTCTAGTCAATACCGTTTTAAACTTTACTTTGTCGTCTTATTTGGCCTTCATTTCTCAGATGTGGCATTTAGTGAGTGCATTATTACTTTGTTTTACTGTTTCAGCTGGGAGGTTGAGGGGTGACCTTCTACAGGTAGTTCTGTTATAACGTGTTTATTAAACGCAATTTGGTTGTAACACAATTTGTGAATTGTGGACCTTTTGTTTTATAAAGTGAACCCCCGTTCACTGTTATGTGATTTCATCCCCAGCACTAGCTGCACAGCAAAACCCAGACTCAGGATCCTCTTTCTGCAAAAAGCAAATTCAGTGTGTTTAGCTAAAACAGGAATGCAAACAGCTCTGCAAGCCTTGAAACTGAGACTTGTAGTCTACATTTAGAAGGAACTTTATTTCAAACCGGGGGAGAATCTTGAGGACAACTGGACTTCTGTGTGGGCATTACGTGGTCAGTCGGTTCACGTGCTTTCTGGTGAAGAACTTAGTGTAAGTTACAGTACTGTAGTCAGTGATTTTAGTTTTAAAGTGTTAAATTTACTGTCATATTTCATTAAAATATGATTTTAAAATTTAATTAGACTGTGCTATCGTTTGCATTAGGTTAATTGCTAATTTTTGTTCAATTTTTACTGATGTTTTTGGTGGTTCACCCCAACTCTGTTTTTCCCATAAGCCCATAATTTCTATTGCGTAATTTTCTATAAGCGTGTCACACAGGAATGCAACTACTACATTATAGGAGAACTACCTGTAGAGGTTTATAAAATCATGATATATAGGTGAATGACTGGTGTCTTCCCTAGGCTGGGGATTTTCAAGACCAGGGAGCATATTTTTGAGATGACAGGAGAAAGACATGAGGGGCAACATTTTTACACAGTGCGGTTTGTGTGTGGAATGAACTTCCAAAGGAAGAGGTGAATGCGAGTATGGTTACCATGTTTAAAATATATTTGGATAAGCGCATGAATAAGAAATGTTTGCAGGGATATGGACCTAGTGCAGTTGGGTGGGACTAGTTTACTTAGCGAACATGGTTGGTGTGAACTGGTTGTTCCGAAGGGTTCGTTTTATGCTGTTTGACTCCGACTATGATCTCCTGAGTTCAGGATTACCTTGCTGGAAGCGTGTTTTTATACTGTGGGAAAATGTACTTTCTGTCTCACTAGATTTTCATTATACTTCATTCAGTCACCCTTCCAAATTTCCAAAAATGTAAATCTCTTTTTGAGAGTATGAAATTTCTATATCATTTAAATACTGTATGAAAGCTGGCATTCTGTAATTCATTCATGGAGGAGAAAGTGAGGACTGCAGGTATTGGAGATCAGAGTCGAGCATGTGTTTCTGGGAAAGCACAGCAGGTCAGGCAGCATCCGAGGAGCAGGAGAATTGACGTTTCAGCATAAGCCCTTCATCAGAAACGAGGCTTGTGGGTTGGGGGCTGAGATAAAAGAGATTGAGGTGAAGTTGAGGGCAAGGTAGCTGAGGAAGTGATAGGTGGATGAAGGTGAGGAAGAAGGTGATAGGTCAGAGGGAGAAGCGATGGACTGGTCAGGAGGGCATTGTCGATTTGGAGGCTTGGGACTGGGATAATGTGGGGATGGGTAAATGAGGAAGCTGTTGAAAACCACATTTATCCCGTGTGGTTGTAGGGTCCCAAGGCGGAATATGAGGCGTTCTTCCTTCAGGTGTTGGGTGGTAACAGTTTGGCAGTGAGGAGGCCCAGGACCTGCATGTCCCTGATGGTGTGGGAGGCGGAGTTGAAGTGTTCAGCCACAGGTCAGTGGGTTGGTGGATGTGGGTGCCCCACAGATATTCTCTGAAACTATTCGCAAGAAGGCGTTCCCTCTCCCCGATGTAGAGGAGACCACATTGGGTGCAGCGGATGCAGTAGAGGATATTGGTAGAGGTAGAGGTAAATTTCTGACAGATGTAGAAGGATCCCTTGGGGCCTTGGACGGAGGTGAGGGGGGTGTTGTGGGTGCAGGTTTTGCACTTCCTGCGGTGGGAGGGAAAGGTGCCAAGAGTGGGGTGTGAGCTGGTGGGGGGCATGGACCTGTCGAGGGAGGTGTGGAGAGAATGGTCTCTCCAGAACGCTGATAGAGATGGGGAGGGAAATATATCTTTTGTGGTGGCGTCGTTTGGGGGTGGTAGAAGTGGCGGAGGATGATGCGATGTATGTGGAGGTTGATGGAGTAGAAGGTGAGGACCAGGGGCATTCTGTCCTTGTTGGGTTGGGAGGGGTGGAGTTCAATGGCAGTGGTACGTAAAGTAGAAGAGATGTGCTGGAGGGCATCGTAAACCACATGGGAGGGGAAGTTGCGATCTTAGAAGAAGGAGGCCATCTGGGATTTTATGGGGTGTGCATGTCTGGGAGAGTGTGACTCTGAGCTGGGGCAGAACTGACTGCATACAGGTCATCAAGCCATCATCTCCCAGACCACCCACAACCTCACCACCTCTGGGGATCTATCATCCACAGCCTCCAACCTCTGTCTGTGAACCCCGCACCGCCCAATTTGAAGATTCACAAACCTGACTGCCCTGTTCGATTCATTTGTCTCAGCCAGCGCCTGTCCCACTGAACTCATCTCTTCCTACCTCGCACCACCCTGTCCCCCTTAGTCCAGGAGCTCCCCACCTATGTTCGTTACACCACTCACACCCTTAAACACCTCTAAGATTTTCATTTCCCCAGCCCCCACTACCTAATCTTCACCGTGGACATCCAGTCCCTGTACACATCAAACCGCCACAACAAAGGTCTCCAAGCCCTCCGTTTCTTCCTCTCATGCTGTCCAAAATACTTCCACCGACACCCTAATCCACCTGGATGAACTGGTCCTCACCCTCAACAACTTCTCCTTTCAATCCTCCCACTTCCTTCAAACGAAAAGGGTAGACATGGGCACCCGCATGGGATCCAGCTATGCCTGCCTGTTTGTCATGTAATGCTTTCATTACCTTTTGTCTCTTCTGTTCCAACACGCTTCTTTACTCTCACATTCTACCCCTGTAAACTTGAGAGCCTCCCCAATTCTGCCTTTGTCTTAACCTGCAGCAAGTCCAGTTCCCTTATCTCAGTGTGCTCAATGACGTCCATTTCCTCCCAGTCAAACAATATTCATTATAAAATTCTCATCCTTGTTTTCAAACCTCTTTCCTCCATGTCCTTGCCCCTCATTTCTCTTATCCCTACAACCTTCTGGGATCTTTGCTCTTCTCTAATTTTGGCCAAGGCATTGACTGCCAGTAGGAGGTGGGCTGGATAAGTGATGGAATGTTTAGGCTATGTCACATTGAGTCTGGCAGGGGTGGTGGGTTCTTGAGTGTGGGGGAGTTACTCCCAGGTCCCTAGGCAAAAGTGGGTAGAGCGAGACAGGTGGTGCTGTGGATGGGTCTGCTGGATTTTAGATTTTATTGTCATGAGTACTCTAGTACAGAAGTACAGGATTACAATGAAAAGTGTGTGAATATCAGCACGTGCCAGTGAAGGAGGAAGAATGATGGTGACACTGATGGAGAAGGCAGTCTGTCATGGTAATGGGTCTGTTTGGGCAAATGAGGATTTCAGGTCCTGATGAGGTAGGGATGTGTGTCAGGTTCTGGGTTGGGGAGGGGTTTGGGCTTCAGAGATAGAGGGAGATGACAAGTCCTGTAGCTAGAGGGATGGTGTAGTGCCTTAGGCAAGGGGGAGGGTGTTGTAACAGGGTCTGGGGGACGTCAAATTGTATGGGTGTGCAATAAGTTAGGACGTCAGTTTAATTGTTACCCAGGAGTCAGACAAGGCTTTTAGTAGTCTTTCTTGAGTATTAATTTGCTTAACCGCAGTGAAATACACTTTATTCTCCAACCTACATGGGGCATTTGGAGGTTATGAGCATAAGGGATTTGCCCACAGGAACCTTCAATTAACCAGGCAATTCCCTTGGATTTTGTTATGTCTGGGAAAATCTGTTAATCCCCTTGGGATCATCTATGTTTCAGTGCAATCACTACTCATCTTCTAATCTCTCATGGATACAGGCCCAAACTGCATAACCTTTTCTCAGAAGATGACTTACTTCTGGGATGAAAAAGTAAAGTAAATTTTCTCATTTAAGGTACTGCTTAAAACCTAGCTCTTTGATCAAGCTTTTGGTCATTTTACCTAGTATCCTCTTATATGGCTTGGTGTCATATTTTGCATTATAATGCTCCCATGATGCATTTGGGATATTTCATTATGTTAAAGAAGCTAAATAAATATAAGCCTTTGGATTTGATTTGTAGTTATGGCAGACCAGATGAAATTTATTTTCATTTGAGTTGAGTAAAAGTTAGGAGAAAGTGAAGATTGCAAATGATGGAGATCAGAATAGAGTGTGTGGTGCTAGAAAAATACAGCAGGTCAGGCAGCATCCGAGGAGCAGGAGAATCGACGTTTTGGGCATATTTCCTTCATCACGAGGGCTGAAGGGCTTACGCCCAAAATGTTAATTCTCCTGCTCCTCGGATGCTGCCTGACCTTCTGTGCTTTTCTAGCAATCTCCTCGAGTAAAAATTAAATATGAATTTAATTCTAGCTGGTTTTGCTTGGTCCTGAATGACTTGAATTTGACATTCAAAATGGTTTCATTCGACAATTGGATTGCAGACATTTCCTGCAGGGAAGGCGTCAGTGGAGCTGAGCAGCTTAAGTGTCTACGCACTTTAGGTCTGGAGAAAAATGCAACACAAAAGATGTTGAGGTGAGGGATGCCATGGTCGTCCCTGCTGATTACACTTACAGGAAGTGCACCCATCTCCAGCTCCTCCAAGACTGTGTTAGGGAACTGGAGCTGGAGTTGGATGAACTTAGGATCATTCGGGAGACAGAGGGGGTCATAGATCGGAGCTTTAGGGAAGTAGTAACTCCAAAGATTGCAGACAGATGGGTGACAGTGAGGGGGACTGGGAGGAAGCAGCCAGTGCAGGGACCCCTGCGGCCGTTCCCCTCAAGAACAAAGTAAACCGTTTTGGATACTTGTGGGGGGGACGACTTACCAGGGGTAAGCAATGGGGTTCAGGCCTCTGGCACGGAGCCTGTCCCCGTTACTCAGAAGGGAAGGGTGGAGAAGAGCAGAGCAATAATAATTGGGGACTCGATAGTTCAGGGCACAGATAGGTGGTCTTGTGGGGGCGAGAGATACTCACGTTTGGTATGTTGCCTCCCAGGTGCAAGGGTACGTGACGTCTCTGATCGTGTTTTCCGGGTCCTTAAGGGGGAGGGGGAGCAGCCCGAAGTCGTGGTCCACATTGGCACCAACGACATAGGTAGGAGGAGTGCCGAGGATGTTAGACAGGCTTTCAGGGAGCTAGGTTGGAAGCCCAAAGTTAGAACGAACAGAGTTGTTGTCTCTGGATTGTTACCCGTGCCACGTGATAGAGAGTCAAGGAATAGGGAGAGAGAACA
>NC_057734.1:6865058-6878707 GCF_004010195.1 Chiloscyllium plagiosum | reverse complement strand
CAAAAGTAATTGGCTAAAGAAATAACTGTGACATGAGCTAAATGGTTTAGAGCAGCAAGTGATTGGGAAGCTGGAATTAGCTGCCTGAGAGTATGGCAGAGGTAGGTTCAATTCACTTTTGGACTGGTCCAATTATCAACATTTTCTGATGAAAATAATAGACAATTTATATTTTATTTTGGTTTAATCAATTCCACTGAATGCAAGAAAGGCACTTAAAATGGCCAATCATAAGTTGCTAAGGTTTAAAAAGCCCATCCTCCACTTGTGATTGCTAAATAATCTGTAACTAACATTTCAAAAGTAAGTACTACAAAGAATGCTATTTAGACTCCTAACAATGGTTAATTTTGTTGTTGACAGGAAGAAAGCAGTAAATTTCACTAGAAATGTACAATTTTGATAAACAGAATGAGCCACATGCAAACATTAATGGGTAGTAGATAGCTTTGTTGGAGAATTGTTCTAAGTGAATTCTGGAAACAAAATCATAGGTTTGCAGCAATTACATTGTGTTGTCATGTACCTCTACAAAGTTATTCTGCTCTAACAGGAACAGTAATCTCTTTGATTTTGTTATACTGCAGTTCCCCAACTACTGGAGTGAACATGCTTTAGGCAACTACAATATTTTAAACAAATTACATGATAATTCTGAGCACAAAAGAGAAATTCTTGCAATAGCTGCTCACTGCCATTTCTCTCTAGATTTGATGTATTATGACTAATCATATAGCATAGAGATATGGAACATTTTCCTCGCTATAGTAGTGCAGGCTGTTGCGAAGTGCTTCAGAATAGATGTTGCATTTTCAGAGAAAAAGAGAGAAGTCAAATGTCATAGTATTTGTGAAGAGTGTAGCCAATGATGAAGAAACAGTGTGAAATAAATCACTTTATTTCCACTAAGACTAGTCATATAACTTATCACTGAATCACACAATGGTTGGAGCACAGGAGGTGGCTACTTAGTCTGACGTGTCTGTGTTGGGGAGCTATTCACCCCCTGCCATGCCCAGCTTTTGCCATGTAGCCTTTCACTTACTGTCCTTTCAGAGACCAATCCCATTTCGTCTTGAATGCTTGAATTGAATGCACTCTGCCCTACTCTGAGGCCACTCATTCCAGCTCCTGACCAATTGCTGCATGAAACCATTTTTGCTCATATCACTCTCATTTCTTCAGCCAATTACTTTCAATCTGTCCTTAACATTTGCATCAATGGGAATGGGATAGATCTTGGAGTTTAAGGATGAAGAACATTGTGCATCTGTAAAGAAGTAGGAGTCGCTATACAACCTAAGTTAGTTGCTTGTTCGTTTGTGTGTGCATATAAATCGTGCAATGAGTCTCATTTCTTTACTCAGCGAGTCGTGAGTTCATGGAATGCGCTGCCTGTGGGAGTGGCAGAGTCAGAATCATTGGCGAACTTTAAGTGGCAATTGGATAGGTACATGGATGGGTGCTTAAGCTAGGACAAATGTTCGGCACAACATCGTGGGCCGAAGGGCCTGTTCTGTGCTGTATTGTTCTATGTTCTCTATGTTCAGTAGCAGTGGTGGACTCTCCCTCTTTATGGGCATTTAAACGGGCATTGGATAGGCATATGGAGGATAGTGGGCTAGTGTAGGTTAGGTGGGCTTGGATAGGTGCAACATCGAGGGCCAAAGGGCCTGTACTGCGCTGTATTTTTCTATGTTCTAAAAATTAAAGCAACAAAATTATTTTTCTTTGATTCTTAGTCATCTAATGAAACAATATTCAAAAAGGCTATCTCAAAACTTGTGTGATCATTCACATCCATGGTCTTTTGTTCTATCTAAGTTGTTTATTTTAATCTCTGTGAGCTACTAAATTTATAGAATAATTTTCAATTATTAATTATTCTATCCATGTTTATGTGGATGCAAAGCTTGACCTACTCTTGGGAAATAAGGCAGGGCAAGCAAATGAGACGTCAGTGGGGGAGGACTTTGAGGCCAGTGACCATAATTCTATTATTTTTAAAATAGTGATGGAAAAGGATAAATCAGATCTAACAGTTAAAGTTCTACTTTGGAAGAAGGCCAATTTTGATGGTATTGGGCATGAACTTTCAAAAGTTGATTGAGGGTGGATGTTCTCAGGTAAAGGGACAGCTGGAATATGGGAAGCCTTCAGAAATGAGATAATGAGAGTCCAGAGACAGTATGTTCCTGTGAGGATGAAAGGCGAGGCTGGTAGGTTTAGGGAGTGATGGATGACTAAAGAAATTGGGTTTTAGTTAAGAAAAAGAAGGAAGCATATATAAGGAATAGGCAGCAGAGTTCAAATAAATCTTTAGAGTGTAAAGGCAGTCGGGAAATCAGGAGGACGAAAAGGGAATATGAGAACGCTTTGGCAAATTGGGTTTAGGAGAATCCAAAGGGGCAACTAGGAAGAGATTAGGGCCCCTCAAAGATCAGCAAGGTGGCCTTAGTGTGGTACTGCAGGAGATGGGGGACATACTAAATGAGTATTTTGCATCAATGATTACTGTGAAGAATCATTGAAGATATGGAACGTGGGGAAATAGATGGTGACATCTTGAAAAATATCCATATTACAGAGGAGGAAGTGTTGGATGTCTTAAAATGCACAATGGGTGGATAAATCCCCTTGACCTGATCAGGTGTAGAACTCTGTAGGAAGGTAGAGAAGTGATTACTGGGCCCCTTGCTGAGATATTTGTATCATTGATAGTCAAAAGTGAGGTGCTAGAAGATTGGAGGTTTGCTAACGTGGCCCACTATTTAAGGAAGATGGTAAGGGAAAGCCAGGGAACTCTAGACCAGTGAGCCTGACATCGCTGGTGGGCATGTTTTTGGAGAGAATCCTGAGGGACAGGATTTACATGTATCTGGAAAAGCAAGGAATGATTCAGGATAGTCATCATGGCTTTGTGCGGGGAAATGATGTCTCAACAAATTGGTTGAGTTTTTGAAGGAGGAACAAAGAGGATTGATGAGGGCAGAGAGGTGGACGTGATCTATATGGACTTCAGTAAGACATTCGACAAGGTTCTTCATAGTTGAATGGTTAACAAGGTTAGATCATATAGAATACAGTGAGAAATAACCATCTGGATACAGAACTGGGTCAAATGTAGAAGACAGAAGGTGGTAGTGGAGGGTTGGTTTTCAGACTGGAGGCCTGTGACCAGTGGTATGTTACAAGAATTGGTGCTGGGTCCACTGCTTTTTGTATGATTTGGACGTGAACATAGGAGGTATAGTTAGTAAGTTTGCAGATGATACCAAAATTGGCGATGTAGTAGACAATGAAGAAGGTTACCTCAGCTTACAATGGGATATTGATCAGATGGGCCAGTGGGTCAAAGAGTGGTGGATGGAGGTTAATTTCGATAACTGTAAGGTGCTGCATTTGGAAAGGCAAAACAGGGCAAAAATTCATTCTGGGCAAATCAGGGCAAACTTATACACTTCATGTTAAATTTTGGTGAGTGTTGCTGAACAAAGACACCTTGCGGTGTAGACTCATAGTTCCTTGAAAGTAGAGTCGCAGGTAGACAAGATAGTGAAGAAGGCTATTCGTATGCTTTCCTTCATTGGTCAGAGCATTGAGTATAGGAGTTGGGAGGTCATGTTGCAGCTGTACAGGACATTGGTTAGGCCACTTTTGGAATATTGCATGTAATTCTGGTCTCTCTGCTATAGAAAGGATGTTGTGAAACTTGAAAGGGTTCAGAAAAGATTTGCAAGGATGTTTCCAGGGTTGGAGAGTTTGAGTTACAGGGAAAGGCCGAACAGGCTGAGGTTGTTTCCCTGGTGCATTGGAGGCTGAGGGGTGACCTTGTATAGATTTCTAAAATCATGAGGGGCATGGATAGAATAAACAGACAATGTCTTTCCCCTGGGGTGGAGGAGTCCAGAACTAGAGGGCATAGGTTTAGGGTGAGAAGGGAAAGATTTAAAAGGGACCTAAGGGGCAACAACTTCATGCAAAATGTGGTGTGTGCATGGAATGAGCTGCCAGCAGAAGTGGTGGAGGCTGGTATAATTACAGCATTTAAAAGGCATCTGGATGGGTATATGAATAAGAAGGGTTTAGAATGATATGGACCAAATGCTGGCAAATGGGACTAGATTAATTTAGGATATTTGGTTGGCATGGACGAGGTGGACCGAAGAGTCCGTTTCCATGCTGTGCAGCTCCGTGACTCTGTTTAAAGATTTTAATATAAAATATAATCTAAATCAAGTTAGTCAGTCATTGCATGGTAGTAGTGCCAAAATGGTCTTAGATTATTCCATTTCTACAGCTAGTGAGAAAAAAAAAATGATGATATCCAGTAAGTGTGTGTGTGTGTCGTGGTGAAGATATCACATCTGCTTCTGTTTTTACATAATGTCAGTGTGATGTCATTGACTCATGGTTGATGATCAGATGGGAACAGAAGCAACTCCCTTTCCTGCATCCCCATTCCTAGCATGCAGATGTCAAGATTTTTCAGAAGAAAATATGTTACCTAATAATTCATTCAGACATTTTTTACATGTTTGTTCCATTTCAATTAACAGCAGAATTTAGTTTGAACTTCCTTGAAGGCTAAGATGTAATCCTACCTTATATCCCATATCTTATGAGCAAGCTTTTCGTCAAATGCCCAGCTATCACCTCATATGGCTTGATGTCATATTTTATTTGATAATGATCCTGTGATTTCAATGAAGCATTTCATCATATGAAAGCTACTATATGAAATACTATTTTCTAAAGATCTAATTTTTCATATAAGCTGTATTGCAAATAAAAAATGCAAAATGATGCTAATATTAAACATCTTGTTTGTTACAATCATTTTCCTATCCTGTCCTCCCAATAAAAGGAATTGTTTTGGCAACGTTACTTGGAATTACAAATTCTCCTCTGGAAATTGAGCAGGGCAATAAGACTAATGTTTTCCAATTGACATCTTGGAACTATTAGTAGAATAGCAGCTGAAAATATTCTATAAATCTGTAATTTGATTAATGATCAATATGAATTGTAAGTACTCTATACTTTCTGTCACATTCAAACAAAATCTGTTCAATGATCGTACAGTATTCATTTATAATTTTTGTCACATAATCCCATGTATGGTAACAACAAAGAATCAAACAAAACTAGTTTAATAATTAATTTCTTTTGAGTAAAACATTTATTGTAGTACTCATGAATTTGTCCGCAAAAATATTTTTTAAAGTTGTAACTGTGAAAAAGAATTCAAGGTGTCTTATACCTTAATTGATCTCACTTGTGTATTAGAACGTTTACAGAGATGTCATTAGTTATCAGTGGTAGGGATTGAAAACTACATCATGTCCAGCAAACAATATCTTCATGCTGCTCTGCATTCACATAAGTTTAAAAATGCTGAAATTCATTGATTAATTAGTAAGTATTATCCATTTGCTAATACTTTACCATGTATCTAATACTGTAAAATTACTATTGAAGTAGAGTTTGTACACATTTTGTTAACATAATTGTATTTTTTCCACATCAAGAGCATGGATATTTTGTAATGTGTACTCAAACACAGGTCAGAAATAATGACACGTATTAACAGGAAAATGATACTTCACAGAAAATGAAACGTTTCACTTTAAATACTGTAGTTGAAACAGCAAAGATGTTACACAACCACAAGCATTCACACATCACTCCCTGCACAATGTGGCATCATGTGCAATATTCAGTTCTTTCTATCTCGGCTAATTCTGTTCTTTAATTACTTGAATCAACAGGCATATTCTAACCAAGGTTCCCGGAAATGGTTAGCATCAATCCTCTCTCACTCGGGTCACAATCATTCTTGATAGCTTGGCTTTCCAGAGTTCCTTTTCAACTGACCCACCAATCACACCCAGTTCACAATCTGGTTTTCTGATACAAAATCTTACCTCTGTGTTATCTTTACACTCCTGTGTTATTCACACTTTTTACAATGCAGTTCCTTTTATCTTAGTCATGGAATTGAATTGAATTTATTGTCACGTGTACCGAGGCACAGTGAAAATGTTTGGCTTGCGAGCAATGCAGGCAGATCACATAGTTAAGTAGCATAGTTAAGTAAATAATAGGTAACAGCGGCCAATAATAATAGAGATGTACAGCATGGAAACATACCCTTCGGTTCAACTTGTCCATGCCGATCAGGTATCCCAACCAATCTAGTCCCACCTGCCAGCACCTGGCCCATATCACTCCAAACCCTTCCTGTTCATATACCCATCCACATGCCTTTTAAATGTCATATTTGTCCCAGCCTTCACCACTTCCTCTGGCAGCCCATTCCACACATGCACCACCGTCTGCGTGAAAAAGTTGCCCCTTAGATTTTTTTAATATCTTTCCCCTCTCACCCTGAACCTATGCCTTCTAGTTCTGGATTCCCCCCATTCCAGGAAAAAGACCATGCCCCTCAGGATTTTATAAACCTCTATAAGGTCATCCCTCAGCCTCCAACGTTCCAGCCCTAGCCTATTCAACCACTCCCTATAGCTCAAATCCTCCAACCCTGGCAACATCCTTGTAAATCTTTTCTGAACCCTTTCGAGTTTCACAACATCCTTCTAATAGAAAGGAGACCAGAATTGAGCGCTATATTTCAAATGTGGCCTAACCAATGCCCTCTATAGCCGCAACATGCCCTCCCATCTCCTGTACTCGATACTCTGACCAATAAAGGAAAGCATACCAAATGCCGCCTTCACTATCTATCTACCTGCGACTCTACTTTCAAGGAGGTATGAACCTGCACTCTAAGGTCGCTTTGTTCAGCAGCACTCCCTGGGACCTTACTATGAAATGTATAAATCCTGCTAAGATTTGCTTTCCCAAAATGCAGCACCTCAAATTTATCTAAATTACACTCCATCTGCTGCTCCTCAGCCCACTGGCCCATTCGATCAATATCTCGCTGTAGTCTGAAGTAACCTCCGCTTTCCACTGCACCTCCAATTTTGGTGTCATCTGCAAACTTACTAACTGTACGTCTTATGCTCACATCCAAATCATTTCTATAAATGATGAAAAGTAGTGGACCCAGCACCAATCCTTGTGGCACTCCACTGGTCACAGACCTCCAGTCTGAAAAACAACCCTTCACCACCACCCTCTGTCTTCTACCTCTGAGCCAGTTCTGTATCCAAATGGCTAGTTCTTCCTGTATTCCATGAGATCTAACCTTGCTAATCAGTCTCCCATGGGGAACCTTGTCGAACGCCTTACTGAAGTCCATATAGATCACATCTACTGCTCTGCCCTCATCACCCTTCTTTGTTACTTCTTCAAAAAACTCAATCAAGTTTGTGAGATGTGATTTCCCACACAAAAGGCCATGCTGACTATCCCTAATCAGTCCTTGCCTTTCCAAATATATGGACATCCTGTCCCTCAGGATTCCTTCCAACAACTTGCCCACTACCAACATCAAGCTCACCAGTCTATAGTGCCCTGGCTTGTCCTTACCACCTTTCTTAAACATGCCACCATATTAGCCATCCTGCAGTGTTCTGGCACCTCACCTATGACTATCGATGATACAAACATCTCAGCAAGAGGCTCAGCAATCACTTCTCTAGCTTCCCACAGAGTTCTAGGGTACACCTGATCAGGCGCTGGGGATTTAGGACATCCATCACTTCCTCCTCTGTAATATGGACATTTTTCAAGCTGTCACCATCTATTTCCCTACAGTCTATATCTTCTATGTCCTTTTCCACAGTAAACACTGAAGCAAAATACTCATTTAATATATCCCCCCCCTATCTCCTGTGGCTCCACACGAAGGCCGCCTTGCTGATCTTTGAGGGGCCCTATTTTCTCTCAAGTTACCCTTTTGTCCTTAATGTATTTATAAAAACCCTTTGGATTCTCCTTTACCCCATTTGCCAAAGCTATCTCATGTCACCTTTTGCCCTCCTGATTTCCCTCTTAAGCATACTCCTACTGCCTTTATACACTAAGGATTCACTCGATCTATCCTGGCTATACCTGGCATATGCGTCTTTCTTTTTCTTAGCCAAACCCTCAATTTCTTTAGTCATCCAGCATTCCCTATACTTACCAGCCTTTTCTTTCACCCTAACAGTAATATCCTGTTTGGACTCTCATTATCTCATTTCTGAAGGCTTCCCATTTTCCAGCCATCCCTTTATCTGTGAACATCTGCTCCCAATCAGCTTTTGAAATTCTTGCCTAATACCATTAAAATTAGCCTTCCCCCAGTTTAGAACTTCAACTTTTAGATCTGGTCTATTCTTTTCCATCATCATTTTAAAACTAATAGAATTATGATCGCTGGCCCTGAAGTGCTCCCGCACTGACATTTCAGTCACCTGCCCTGCCTTCTTTCCCAAGAATAAGTCAAGTTTTGCACCTTCTCTAGTAGGTGCGTCACATACTGACTCAGAAAATTGTCTTGTACACACTTAACAAATTCCTCTCCATCTAAACCCTTAACACTATGGCAGTCCCAGTCTATGTTTGGGAAGTTAAAATCCCCTATCATAACGACCCTATTATTCTTATAGAAATCTTCTTACAAATTTGTTTCTTAATTTCCTGCTGACTCTCAGGGGGTCTATAATACAATTCCAATAAGGTGATCATCCCTTTCTTATTTCTCAGTTCCACCCAAATAGATGTGTTTCCGGGAATATCCTCCCTCAGTACAGCTGGAATGCTATCCCTTATCAAAAACGCCCCTCCCCCTCCTCTCTTGCCTCCCTTTCTGTCCTTCCTGTAGCATTTATATCCTGGAACATTAAGCAGCCAGTCCTGTCCATCTCTGAGCCACGTTTCTGTAATTGCTATGATATCCCAGTCTCATGGTCTGAACCATGTCTTGAGATCATCTGCCTTCCCTGTTAGGCCTCTTGCACTGAAATAAATGCAGTTTAATTTATCAGGCCTACTGTGTTCTGTGCTTTGTCCCTGCCTGCCCTGACTGTTTGACTCACCTTTGTTCTCAACTGTACCAGTCTCAGATTGATCTCTTTTCTTACCCTCTCCCTGGGTGCCTCCCCCCCCCCCCTGCTTACTAGTTCAAATCCTCCCAAGCAGCTCCACCAATTCTCCCTGCTGGTCCCTTTCCAATTTAGGTGCAATCCGTCTTTTTTGTACAGGTCACTTCTACCCCAGAAGAGATTCCAATGATCCAAAACCGAGAGTCCTTCTCCCATATACCAGCTCCTCAGCCATGCGTTGATCTGCTCTATACTTGCTTGTACTTTGTTTCACCAAGAACAAGTTATTTTTCCTTTTTAATCTACCTGTTCAGAGTTGTTACACACCTCTGGAGCAGGTGGGACTTGAACCCGGGCCTCCTGATCCAGGGGTTAAGGCAACTACCACTCTGCCACAAGATGACCAATGCTATTAAAAAGTAAAAATATGCTGCATGGACTAGAAATTGAGTCCACTCCTCCCGCATGGCAGGTAAGAATCTACCAATGGACAGGAAACAGACTTTTTTCTGACTGGTGTTTACATGAATTTGGTGTTCCCCTCCCTCCCTCTCTCTCTTTTCTCTTTTGTCTCTGCATCTTTGTCCTGATCTCCACTCTTCATTTGCCACTCTTTCCATTATTTCCACTGGTTGGGGATTCTAGAACTAAGGGTCATAGTCTAAAAATTTGGGCCAGACTATTTGGGAGAGCTGTTAGGAAGCACTGCTACACAAAAAAATTGTGGTAGAGGTTTGGATTTCTCTTCCACAAACAGCAGTTGGTGCTAGATCAGTTGTCAAGTTTAAATCTGAGATGGATAAGTTTTTGACAAGCAGAGTTATTGAGGGATATCTCTTGTCTCATAAGATGGCTCATGCATCTTAACTTCCTTTCTGTAACTTCCTTTCTGTTGCTACCAAGTCACTGTTTGCTCAGTCATTTGGACTAACATTTCTTATCAAATAAAATTACCTGATCTAGCCTACATGTGACTTTACAGCCATGTGGTTTACTCTTAACTGCTTTCTGAAATGTCTTAACATGTCATTCAGTGAAAACAATATCCTTTATGACTGACAAAAGCAATTATATGCAATTAACCTAACATACCACGAATATTTACATTGGAGCAGAGAAAGCTGAAAGGAGACTTGATACATTACTTTAATTAGTGGAGCAGGAACTGGTTTTTGCATTGCTCTTTACGGACCATGAATACTGCTTGGTTCCTCCTTACTAATCATAGCCTCCTACCCTTACCTTTTTGTGCTCGCTACAGTCACTGACCCTGCCCCATCACTGTCCCTTTAACAATTTCTAACCTTTTGCCACCAAATTGTCATGGTCCTCAACTGTGACATCCATGTTGCTGTTTTTCTGTTTTAGCCATCTTGTTGGTTTAATCACCTGTTGGGCAAAAAGTAGGAAAATAATCAACAAATCATTCTTCCTTGGATTTATTGGATTTTCCTCCATAGCACTGCTCAGTTACACTAGCCCTGCTCCAAGATATAATTAGTCGGCTTTTGGGAAAATAATAGTGTGGTAGCAATAAAGAGTTAATAGAATGAATTTTTGTCCTCCTGCAATGACTCTAATTGACTTAATTAGAGTGTACTTTCTAGCCATTAGATCTCTTCCTCCTCATTCGACAGATGAGCAAATGAGGATTATAACTTTGAATGAAATACTGGGTTTTACAGCCAGGTGATAGTTTTGCTGTTGGCTCAAATTACACCATTCATTTTGTACAGTGATGTTTTCTACTTAAGGAGAGACTCAGAGGGACTGATTTAAGGTAATTGGAGCATGGTAAAATGCGAAGAAGTGTCACTTAATGGATCTGGTTCATTTAATTGTAGATTACATAGAGTACCCAAGAAATGCTTCGATTCACACTCTGGTAACTGACTCGCACTGCTTTAATTGGTCTTTTGAATGGTTGTAATTAACCTGATTGCTCTGAGAAAGAAGCTGTGTTTTATTTGTGTAGGGAGCTGCTGGCACAAAATTGCTTTTAAAACTGCCTCCATTGCACCATTTTTAAACTGAATTTAATCAACAAGTTGGGGCTGTTATCCCTTGAGCGTCGGAGGCTGAGTGACCTTAGAGAGGTTTACAAAATTGAGGGGCATGGATAGGATAAATAGACAAAGTTTTTTTCCCTGGGGTCGGGGAATCCAGAACTAGAGGGCATAGGTTTAGGGTGAGAAGGGAAAGATATAAAAGAGACCAAAGGGGCAACTTTTTCACGCAGAGGGTGGTACGTGTATGGAATGAGCTGCCAGAGGATGTGGTGGAGACTGGTACAATTGCAACATTTAAAAGGCATTTGGATGGGTATATGAATAGGAAGGATTTGGAGGGATATAGGTCGGGTGCTGGCAGGTGGGACTAGATTGGGTTGGGATATCTGTTTGGCATGGACAGATTGTACCGAAGGGTCTGTTTCCATGCTGTTCATCTCTATGACTCTAAGTTAGAAATAACTTCTTTGGGATGGCCACACAAGACAAGAGAATAAAGACTTTTATGAACTTTCTTTTGATGTATAATACAAAATTCATGTTCTTGCTATCCAAAGTGGATGTGCAGTTTAATGCCCCTGAAAGGGGGTACTTTGAAAACTTGTAATTTGACTTTAACCAGAAGTACTGTTTAGCTATTGCTGTAAGTTCAACAGTGAGAGTAACCATGTTCAGTTCATTTTTTTGTGGATGCAGTAGTGAGAGCGATTATGAGCGATTATATTAATCTTGCTGCTTCAATAACATGTTTAAAAATGCTTCCGAAGTGTTTCCAAATAAACCTGTTGGACTATAACCTGGTGTTCTGATTTTTAACTTTGTACACCCCAGTCCGACACCGGCACCTCCAAGTCATGTTAAAAAACTGTATTAATTCATGTGATGTAAGCATTGCTGCCCATCCCTGATGTTCTTTAGCAGGTGTGCTTTCTTGAACCACTGCAGTCTATGCATATAGAAATGCCCACAGTGTTGTTCGGGACAAGATTTGAGATTTATGGCCCAGTGAAGCAGTGAAAGAGCAGTGGCATTGTTCCAAGTCAGGTGTGTGACTTGGAGGGAAGCTGGTGTTTCCGCAGTCCATCTTGTGGAAAGATCACATTGCTGCCATTGTGTGCTGGGTGAGGTCTAGAATTAATTGGGCTTCTTTGTCCTGGATATTGTTGAGCTTCTTGAGTTTTACAAGAGCTGTGATCATCCCCTCCAAACTTGTGACTTGTAGTAGTGGACAGGTTGTGGGGAATTGGGAGTTGAGTTACATTATGCAGAATTCAGAGTCCCTGAATGCTTGTTTTAACCAAATCAGCCATTTCATTTCAAGATTATGGATGGCTGGGGAGTCAGCAATGCTAATGCGATTGAATTCTGGTCAAGGTCTCTCTTAATGGCCTGGCGCTTATGACACAAATTTACTTGTCTCTTTTCAACCCAAGCTTGAATATCGTCCATGTTTGGTGCAGATTACTTGTATATCTGAAAAGTCCAGAATGGTATTGAACATTGTGCAGTCATCAACGAATATCTCCATTTCTGACCTACTGGTGGATTGGAGAAGCATCTGAGGGTACTTGACTGTATGCTACCTTATGGAACATACGCAGTACTGGGATGAAAATGATTGACTCCAACAAAAACAATATCTTTTTATGCTCAATATCTATCCAATCTGTGGAGAGTTTTCCCTCTGATTTCCATTGATTTTCAATTTGCACTGGCTGCCTTGATGTCAAGGGGAATAACTGTTATCTTTGCTGTTTCATTCATGTTTCAAGCAAGGTTGTAATGATGTCTCGAACTGGTTGCTCTGGTGTAACCAGACCTCAACTGAGGAGCTGGTCATTGTTGAGTATTTGCCATTTGATAACATTTACTGGATTAAATCATAGTTGCTGCCAATCACATGATGAAAAGTAACCACTGTTGAAGGAAAACTATTAAATTTATTAATGATGGAAATGTGTTGCTGGAGAAGCGCAGCAGGTCAGGCAGCATCTAGGGAACAGGAGAATCGACGTTTCGGGCATTAGCCCTTCTTCAGGAATGAGGAAAGTTTGTCCAGCAGGCTAAGATAAAAGATAGGGAGGAGGGAATTGGGGAGGGGCGTCGGAAATGGTGATAGGTGGAAAAAGGGCAAGGTGAGGGTGATAGGACAGATTGGGGTAGGGGCGGAGAGGTCGGGAAGAAGATTGCAGGTTAGGAAGGCGGTGCTGAATTTGATGGATTTGACTGAGACAGGCTGAGGGGAGGGGAAATGAGGAAACTGGTGAAATCCGAGTTCATCCCTTGTGGTTGGAGGGTTCCTAACCGGAAGATGAGGCGTTCTTCCTCCAACCATCGTTTCGCTGTGGTCTGACGATGGAGGAGTCCAAAGACCTGCATATCCTTGGTGGAGTGGGAGGGGGAATTGAAATGTTGAGCTACAGGGTGGTTGGGTTGGTTGGTCCGGGTGTCCCAGAGGTGTTCTCTGAAACGCTCCGCAAGTAGCCGGCCTGTCTCCCCAATATAGAGGAGGCCACATCGGGTACAGAGGATGCAATAGATGATATGTGTGGAGGTACAGGTGAATCCGGCTACGAACCCTCCAACCACAAGGGATGAACTCAGATTTCACCAGTTTCCTCATTTCCCCCCCCCCCAGCCTGTC
>NC_057734.1:6807993-6862510 GCF_004010195.1 Chiloscyllium plagiosum | reverse complement strand
CTGCCGCTTCCGGTTGTCAGTTCCAGCTGTCCGCTGCAGTGGCCAGTATATTGGGTCCAGGTCAATGTGCTTATTGATTGAATCTGTGGATGAGTGCCATGCCTCCAGGAATTCCCTGGCTGTTCTCTGAACTTTCCTCATTCCTGAAGAAGGGCTAATGCCCGAAACGTCGATTCTCCTGTTCCCTAGATGCTGCCTGACCTGCTGCGCTTCTCCAGCAACACATTTCCATCTCTGATCTTCAGCATCTGCAGACCTCATTTTCTCTATTAAATTTATTAAGTTGCCCTAACAGCTTGATCTCAAATAAATGACTCTCGCTGATAGTCCTGGCCTGAGGGAGAGAGATGGAAACCAATTATTACACAAAAATTACCTTGTTTTAAGTGAAAATGATTCATCCAGGATCCTGGGGCTCTTGTGCAGTGGTAGCATCCCAAACTCTGAGGCAGGAGACCCAAGTTGAAGTCCTACCTGCTCCAGAAATATATAATAACATCTCCGAGCAGGTTGTTTGGAAAATATCTTCATCCAGAATCCTGGCCACATAACGACAATTCCTGGCCTATCAGTCATGACCTACTGAGGTAACACTCGAAATCAAATCTTGCTATTCAGATGAAGGGTAATTAGGAATGGGCAACAAATGCTGATCTTGCCAGGAATGTCTGCATCGTATTAAAGTATAAAACAAAAAAAGGCAGGCCTCGGCCATTTGGCCCCTTGAACCTGCTCCATCATGTAGTGAGGTCATGGCTGATCCGATTGGTCTTCACTCCATTTTATTACCTGCTCCCACAGAATTCTTAACTAAGCTTGTCAATCAAAAATTGTCTAATCCAGTCTTGAATGTATTCTGTGATTCAGTCTTCACTGCTGATGGGAAAGATATTCCAAAAATGTCCTTCTGAAAGAAGAAATTCCTCCTCCATTCTGTCTTAAATGGGTGACCTCTTAGTTAGAAACTCTGCCTCCTAGTTTCAGATTCTTTCCTAAGAAGGAACTTCCTCAAAATCTTCTGTTTATTAAGCGGTAGTAGCTGTAGGTGCATCTGTCTGCCTTTCCTCATAAGATATATGCCTAATCTCGCATATGTTTGAACCATCAGCAAAGTTGGCTGCACTTTAGCAAGACCTTTGATAAGGTAGACTTGTTAGGAAGGTTAGATCACATGGGATCCAGGGATAGAGCCAATTGTCAACTTTCCGAGTGTAACCCTCCTTCAGGGTTGGGGGTGGGTGTGGGGGTAGCAGCAGATAAAGGGGGTGGTGAGGGCAGAGTGGTGAAGTGTGGATAGGTGAAGACAGGTAGAGGGTAAAACCTGCTTGGTCAATGGGAGGAATTGTCGAAGCCTCCCCAAGACCTTCAGTGGGTAAGGGAGGACTCTTACTGGAGTCTATGCAACCTTCACTGGTTCTTTCCCTGACATCGTTCAATAGCCTGGATTAAAATTCTTACAAGCAGTCCATTTAAGGTTGAGCATACTTATTTAAACATTTACTACGGTATCACTGTTAACAGAGTAACAAGACACTAAGCCCTAGTCTAAGTAGAGTTTCTGAATCCTCATTCTGGATTAGTGGTGCTGGAAGAGCACAGCAGTTCAGGCAGCATCCGAGGAGCAGCAAAATCGACGTTTCGGGCAAAAGCCCTTCATCGGGAATAAAGGCAGTGAGCCTGAAACGTGGAGAGATAAGCTAGAGGAGGGTGGGGGTGGGGAGAAAGTAGCATAGAGTACTATAGGTGAGTGGGGGAGGGGTTTAGGGAACACCTCCGGGACACCCGCACCAATCAACCACACCGCTCCGTGGCCCAACATTTCAACTCCCCCTCCCACTCTGCCGAGGATATGGAGGTCCAAGGCCTCCTTCACAGCCGCTCCCTCACCATCAGATGCCTGGAGGAAGAACGCCTCATCTTCCGCCTCGGAACACTTCAAACCCCCCCCCTCCTCTAGCTTATCTCTCCACGCTTCAGGCTCACTGCCTTTATTCCTGATGAAGGGCTTTTGCCCGAAATGTCGATTTTGCTGCTCCTCGGATGCTGCCTGAACTGCTGTGTGCTCTTCCAGAATCTGGTTTCCAGCATCTGCAGTCATTGTTTTTACCTTTCTAAATCCTCAGCAGAGTAGCGATACCAGCACTTACCAACTTTGTACTCTCTCAGACTACTCCGAATATGGCACTCTCAATCTTTAGGATTTATACGATTTTTGCCCACTAAACATGTCAATCAAACTCATGCTGATGAACATACTGTACTCCCCACACCCCTGTGCTTGTGATGAACTTGTTAGTCTTTTGATTGCATTACTAGAATAGTGATGACGAAACTGCCATTGGACTGATTTGGGTGATGACCAAGGTTTGGTCACAAATTACCTATTACCTCATGTCCTTTGTTTAAACATGATTACTGTTTGTTTGTTTTTTATATGTCTTAAATCCATTCTTCATTGTTTTCCACCTCACGGGCTTCGTCAGTGAACTCTTTTTATTCAAACCCCGATTGTTTTTCCATGCAGGTACTTGAAATGATCTGTCAAAGGCTTTTGTTCCTCCTTAATGACTAATTGTTAAGTTTCATAGCTGCCTAAATTTGTTCTTGTGCAGAGCTGGACTTCTGTTTTTCCTAGCACAGTTATCTTATTTAATACTATGCTTTATTTCTAACATTCTTTGGGTTCTTTTAAATTTATGCTTTCCCTTCGTGTCCTTTCTTGGAATGAATCAGAGAGGTTGCTGGGAGGAATGGAGGAGGGTGAGGGAGGGACTGGGAAGGGAGTCACACACTCTGCCTGTCTTCACCTATCCCCACTTCACCACCCTGCCCCCCGCCACCCCCTTTATTTTGCCGCTCCCTCTCCACCCATCCACAGTCATGAAGAAGAGTTACAACTGCAACATTGACTTCCCCACCTCCTGATGCAGTCTGGCTTGCTGTGTTCTTTTAGCCTCCTGCCTGTCTACTTTGGATTCCAGCATCTGCAGTCTTTTTGTCTCTCAACAAGATCTTATTGAATGGCTCAGAGCAGGTCCTGAACAACTGAGTGGTTTACTCTTGATTCTAGTTTGCATGTTCATATGATCCCAAGTGACACTTGACTAGTTACAGCTTGTGCTCCTGAAAATGGCCCACTTATTCAGGTACCCTTTTTCCTATTAGCTATCCTCTATCCATGCTAGCATGTCACCACCAACTCCATAAGCTCTTTCTTGTGTAGTAACTTTTTTGGAGACACTTTATCAAATGTTTATTGGAAATATAAATACCCTTCATTAACTGCTATCCCTTTATCCACCTAAATGTTACTTTGTCTAAGAACTGTTAGAGGTCTCATCTTTGAAATGAGATGTCGTCACATCTACCCTGGCAGGGAGAGATAAAAGATCGAAGTGGACTATTTTGAAACACAAACTCGACAATGGCGTTCTCCATGATGGCTTATTGATGATTGCTGTTTATGGGAGGTCCTTGTGCCAGCTAACATCTGTGTTTAGTACATTACAACAGTGATTGCCCTTCAAAAATATTTCATTGGATGTAAACCATTCCATGAATGAACATCTGTTGTCATTTATTCAATTAGTGATCCTGGATTATGCTACTAGCCCTTAGAACAAATATAAAACTTGACCTCTACAACTGTTTGGCACTTGAAACATTTTACATTTCTGAATAGTTGTTAGTTAGTCAGCAACATGATATGGAGTTAATCTACACAGGTAAGGAAAATACCAGGTTCCACTGCTGATTTGCTGTGTTAGCTGATCTCCACTAGACAACAATGAGGTAGCCATAACAAATACAGAAACTGCTGGAGAATCTGAGCATGTCTGATGGCACCTGTGGAGAGAAAGCATAATTAATGTTTTGAGTCAGATGACTCTTCAGAATAAAAACCGAAAGAGTTGCAAACCAGAAAAGTAATCAGAGGTTGCTGGAGAAGCTGAGCAGGTCTGACAGCCTCTATGCAGAGAAATCAAAGTTAATGTTTTGGGTCTGGTGACCCTTCCCAAAACCTATTTCTAAATTTTCTGAAGAAGTGTCACTGAACCCAAAACATTAACTCTGCTTTCTCTCCATGGATGCTGCCAGACTGACTGAGTTTCTCTAGCAATTTCTGTTCTTGTTTCAGATCTTCAATATTCAAAGTTCTTTGTTTTATTTTACTGCTATTGCTATACTTAACCTCAGTGTCACCAAACTAGAAAAAGTAAAATGAAACATTTCTGATCACTGTCTAAAGGCCCAAATGTATTCAACAGGTCTTTGTGTTGGACTTGATTGTGATGGTTCTGTTGTTGAATAACCTGGCACTCACTGCTAAGGGAATGGGATTTAGTGACTTGCACTCATAGAATTGAACTTAGATTGTGTAATTGTTTGCGGCAAAGAATAAGAGAAAATTAGAAGGTGGCGGCCCCTTTAAGAAATAATATAACATTGCCCCTAATTTATCGTGCACCTTTTGACATTTCAACTATTTTGAAGTTGTATACTTTAAGTTATGAATTGCAGCTTCAGTAGTTTGTTGTTGCCATAAAGATCTAAGCAGTGGCCTTTTGTACTTCATTCAATCAGCTTTCATGCATCTGGAAGATGAATAATTTCCTGTGCTGAATCTTTGGAGTGGAATTGTTTGCTTTAGGAAGACTTGTTCTTCCTGTATAAATAAATAACTTTCACTGATATGACATTTAGCTGAACTTTAACTATTTGAGCAGCGTTTGTAAGTGTGAATTGGCAGACGAGTGCATTTGACAGCGCTAATCATTTAGACAAGCTACTGTAGATTAGGTTTTTGCCTGATTAAAATCTAGAGAATTTCAAAACGTTAGCAGAATCGAACTGGACTAGATTAACTGTTTTCCTGATATGTCTTAAATGGATGTTATTTTAGACATATTTAGACTATCCTGGTGTTGTCAATTTACACCCTGCTGTACTTGCAGCATCCTACTAATGAAAGCAGTGGCACCTGTCATCCATCATGCTAACTGAAGGATTTTCTCAAACCTCAAGTTAAGCTTTACCGTTGCATTTAAATTCCTTCATAGACCCACCATTGCCCATTTCTGTAACCTCTTCCATCCTCATAATATTTGCTGCCCTCTGAACTCTTTGTTCTCTGCAATGTATATTAATGACTCTGTTCCTAGACACTCCCTCAAGGGGAAATAACCTTTCTACATTGACCCTATCAAGTCCCCTAAAAATCTTGAATGTTTCAATTAGTACCCTTCTGATTCTTCTATATTCCAATGAATACAGGCCCTCCACATCGGCCTAATGAACCTTCTCTGGACTGCTTCCATTGTGAGTAAATCTTTGCTTAAATAAGGGCCCCAAAGCTGTTCTCAGTTTTCTAGCTGTGGTCTGATTCATGCCTTGTATAAGACCATAAGATATAGGATCATAAGTAGACCATTGAGTCCTCTGAATCTGCTTCACCATTCAATGAGATCATGGCTGATCTGAAAATCCTCAACTTCACTTTCCTGCCTTTTCCCCAAAAACCTTGATTTCTTAATTCCTTGATTAAAGATCTGTCGCTATCGGCATTGAATATACTTAATGACCCAGCTTCAACAGTTCTGTGTTGAGGAATTCCATAGATTAACAGTCTAAGAGAAAAGAATTCCACCTCATCGGTTGTTAAATTTACAACTACTTATTTTAAGCTATGTCCTCTGCTCCTCGGCTTTTACAGAAGTGGCAGCAACTTTTCTGTATCTACTCTGTCAAGCCCTTAAAGAGTTTATGTGTCATTACGGTTACCTCTTATTCTTCTACGTTCCAACGAGAAGAGGCCCAATCTACTCGACCACTCCTCATAAGACTGTCCTTCCATACCTGGTTTCAACCTAATAAGTTTTCTCTGGACTCTCTCCAGTGCAGTCTATCTTTCCCTAGATAAGGAACCCAAAACTGTTTATAGTATTCCAGCTGTGGGTGCCTTGTATAATTTTAGCAAAACCTCCCTACTTTTATATTCTGTTCTTTTTGATAAACACCAATATTCCATTAGCCTTCAATTTAACCTACTAAACTTGTGACCTAGATTTTTGTGATTCATGGATGTAGACTCTAAATCCTTTTGTATTGTAGCTTTCTGCAGCTTTTCTCCATTTTAATAATATTCGGCTTTTCTAATCTTCCTGCAAAAGCGAAAAACCTAACATTCTCCCACATATATATTTCATGTGGGAAGTTAAACCAGTTGCTATTTGCTTAACCTATATATATTTGCAAACTCGTTGTTTCACTCTCACCACTTGTCTTCCCACTTACTTTTGTGTAATCTGCAAACTTGGCATTTAGTTTCGATGATCCAAATATTAAAATGCATTGTAAATGATTGTGGTGCCAGCACTGAACCCTGTTACAGGTTGCTATCCTGAAAATGCCTCCCCCCCCCCCCCCCCCCCCGCATCCCATCTCTCTGTCTTCTATCAGTTAGCCAATCCTCTGTACATGCCAATATACTACGACAACACCACGGGTTCTTGTCTTATCAAGGCTAAGCATAATGTGTGATACCTTATCAAACACCTGAAAATGCAAATATATTACGTCATTTGCTTCCCCATTATCTATCCTGCTTGTTACCTCATCAAAGAATTCTAGAAAAGCATGATTTCCCCCTTTGAAGCCATGCTTACTCTGCTTGGTCATATTATGTACTTATCAAGATTCTGCTATTACATCATTTTATAATAGGCTGTAACACTTTCCAATAACACATGCTCAGCTATCTAGCCAATAATTGTTTGTTTTTCATTTCTTCCCCTTTTAAAATAAAATCCTTATAATGGCAGTTTTCCAATCCTCTGGGACTTGTAAGAATTTGAGAATTCTGGGATGATCATTACCAGTACGTACATTATCTCTGTAGCTATTTCCTTTGATATCCTAGGGTGCATTTTATCAGGTCCAGGGAATTTATCAACCTTTTAGCCCCATTAGGTTCCTTGGCACTTTTTCTCTTGCAATAGTTATTGTATCCATTTCCTCTCCTCCTCTTACCCTTTGAATATTTCGTACTTTTGGAATGCTTTTAGTGTCTTCTGTTGTGAAGGTACAAAGTATTTATTCAATTCCTTTGTCATTTCCTGGATCCCATTATTTCTCCAGCTTCATTCTCTGTTCAGTTTGGCTTCTTAGGCTGACTTGCCTCAATTCTTCAAGCAGAGCAGTAGCAGAGCTTTGAACTAGACTCCGGCAAAGGCTGGAATCACATGTCCTGGCTTGGTAAACTCCAATCACAGTTGCATGCTGTTGACTAGTGTCCGACACTGCATTCGGTTAAAGATAGGAGGGGGTCTGTTTCATGTTCTAACTTATTGTTACGTTCTGTCTATCAATCAATATCCAATTCCAGTGTTGGCTATAATAGTAATTTTTTTCCTTCTGTTATCGATGTTGTCGATGAGAAACAGGACTTTCCTACTGGCTATCACTTTTTTTTTTGCTTTTCGGTTGGATTGTAGCCTAAGCATGTCTAACTCTTAACTGTTTTGAACTCAATTTTTCCTTTCAGAACCTCTTTGTCTATCAAAAACACAGTCAAAATTTCCATTGCACAATTTCCAACAACTTCAGCTGGTGCGCCTATCGTTACTGTTAAAGTGTCATAGAGTCATAGAGATGTACAGACCCTTCGGTCCAACCCGTCCATGCCAACCAGGTATCTCAACTCAATCTAGTTCTGTCCGTCAGCACCCAGCCCATATCCCTCCAATCCCTTCCTATTCATATACCCATCCAAATGCCTCTTAAATGTTGTAATTGTACCAGCCTCCGCCACATCTTCTGGCAGCTCATTCCATACACCTACCACCCTTTGTGTGAAAAAGTTGCCCCTAGGTCTGTTTTATATCATTCCCCTCTCACCCTAAACCTATGCCCTCTCGTTCTGGACTCTCCAACCCCAGGGAAAAGACTTTGTCTATTTACCCTATCCATGCCCCTCATAATTTTGTAAACCTCTATAGGGTCACTACTCAGCCTCCAAAACTCCAGCAAAAACAGCCCCAGCCTGTTCAGCCTCTCCCTGTAGCTCAAATCCTCCAACCCTGGCAATATCCTTGTAAATCTTTTCTGAACCCTTTCAAGTTTCACAACATCTTTCCGATAGGAAGGAGACCGGAATTGCACGCAATATTCCAACAGTGGCCAAACTAATGTCCTGTACAGCTGCAACATGATCTCCCAACTCCTGTATTCAATACTCTGACCAATAAAAGAAAGCATACCAAACACCTTCTTCACTATCCTCGCTACCTGCGACTCCATTTTCAAGGAGCTATGAACCTGCAATTCTTGAGTATTTGAATAACATTGTAATGCCCTTCTGTTTCACTTGAGAATTACTCCGTGTGCATTTTGCTGAAGGGTCAATTTATTTTTACTTCTCTGCTGCTTAAATTTCAACCCATCTCCTGTAAATTAGCATATTTTCCCGTGTCTGTGTGGGTTTCCTCCAGATGCTTCAGTTTCCTCCCACAATCCAAAGATGTGCAGGTTAGGTGAACTGACGATGCTAAATAGTCCAGAGTATTCAGGGATGTGTCGGTTATGTGTATTAGTTAGGGGCAAATGTAGACTAATTGATGTTTCGGGCATAAGCCCTTCACGTCGATTCTCCTGTTCCTTTGATGCTGCCTGACCTGCTGCGCTTTTCCAGCAACACATTTTTAAGCTCTGATCTCCAGCATCTGCAGTCCTCACTTTCTCCTAGCAAATGTAGACTAATAGGGTAGGGGAATGGGTCTCGGTGGGTTACTGTTCAGGGGGGTCAGTGTGGACTTGTTGGGCCTAATGGCCTGTTTCCACTCTGTAGGGGTTCTATGATTCCCACTCCTGGTACCAACTAAGATTTTGGCATTTGAGATTATAACAACCTTAATATAGTAGGCCAATTATTTGCAAACACTTTTAGATAGTTCAAGTTTAGATGCATTTAATGAAACAAGAGAGTATACAACCCATGACAATTGAGGATGGTTCACTTGATGCTAGAGGATGAACAGGTAGTTGGCACAGTGTGTCAAACTCATTAAAATTGTGAAAAGCAGCATTGTGCTCTCTAGCCAAAATGAGAGGCAGTTCTTCCCTGTGCCTTCCTCCTCCTGTTCTGGTGAAGAAGCCTTTCAGGTGCGATCATCCAATGAGGACTGACTGACTGACTCTGAACACTTGTAGGTTTACAAATTTGCAGGCATTGATTGGTTTACATTATGTCAATCACCTGTTTGCTTCCTTCTAGCTAATGGTTACTGGATAACTATTCAGAATGTCAGAATAGCAATGGCAATTCAGACATTCCCATTGTCCACCGTCAACTTAAGATTAGTTTTCATTCCTTTTGGGAACACAACTTTTATTTTCCTAAGCACTGCATTGATAATAGGGTACATATTGTGCCAGATAGTTCATCAATAGAAAGTTCCAAAGAATATAGTGGCCTCATTGATCCTAATGACCTTTACTATCACCTTTGTTTTGTCCTTGTTAAAGGTTGTTTATGTTTGGACAAAGAAAATAACTTTCAGAATATTCTAAAGAAAACTACAGAAGTTTTAGTTTTAAAAGGGATCTCAGTTTTAACATTTGAAGAATTGCTGGTATAAAGTTAAAAATCACAACACCAGGTTATCGTCCAACAGGTTTAATTGGAAGCACACTAGCTTTCGGAGCGTCGCTCCTTCATCAGGTGGTACGAAGGAGCGACGCTCCGAAAGCTAGTGTGCTTCCAAATAAACCTGTTAGACTATAACCTGGTGTTGTGTGATCTTTAACTTTGTACACCCCAGTCCAACACCGGCATCTCCAAATCATGCTGGTATAAGGTATTTTTAAAAGCCTATGTCTGAAAAGCTGCAAATCACCCTCGAAAAAAATTGAATCTCTGGGTGTAACAGCAACCACTGGTGCCTACATAACTTGCTGAATAGGTGTCATTTCAAAGTAACTCAATGGCTAATTTAGATCTGACCCCAACCATCTGAACCTACCTGAACTATAATTCCAGAGTGGGAAGAGCTCCCTTTACATATGAACTGCCTAATATTCTGTTTGGTTTTTGTACATAGTGCATTTCTCCATCGTCTTTAATTGTGGTGCCAGTGTTGGATTGGGGTGGACAAAGTTAAAAATCATACAACACCAGTTTATAGTCCCAACAGCGAGCTAGCTACCTGACGAAGGAACAGCACTCTGAATGCTTGACTTCCAAACAAACCTGTTTGACTATAACCTGGTGTTGTATGATTTTTATCTTTTTTGGATTTATCCTGTGTGATTGACACAATATTAAACTTTCTGAGGTGTTTGTATGAATAAACAGTTTTCATAGTTAAGTCCATGAAAGTTTGCTGCTGGTAAATTTTAAATTACACGCACGTTAGAGAAGATTTAGGAGCACAAGCATCGGCCTTTTCAAAATATAAATGGCACTGATAGGAATGGAAAAAGGGAATTGGGTGTTAGACATTTATTGACACCAAACGGTTTGTTGAGTTAGGAGCTAAGCAATTCTAAAGACCTTTATGAATAAGTCTAGAAGTAAGTAACTACTAACTTCCAATTTCTCCACTCACCAACTGACTGTTGAAAATTTAACAGACATTTGACTTTTTTTCTGATTGCGCCTCAAGATGTTTTTCTATATTAAAGGCTCTGTATAAATATTGTTAATGTTAATTGTCCACAATGTTTTCCTCTCGAACTATTTTCTAATTTTCTTTGTCTTTTCACTTTTCCAAACAAACCAGTGAAAACTATTTGAAAGGGCAACTGAACCCAAGTGGCCAAAAATTTTCTTTGTGGTCCCAATCTATCCATTCAGCTCTCAATCTTAGTTCCAAAGTCTGCTTTTCAGTAGCACGCTCTATGCAGTTATTGTGTTAAAGGTTAAGTGCCAGGAAGGAATATTTTTGCAAGTTGGCTGAAACCTGTTCTATGTGACATTTCACGGAGATTGGCATCCAGGTCTAGAAGATACTTTGATTCTTGCACATCTGAAAGAAAGAGTTATCGGGTAATCCACAGTGCATCTTTTCTTGCTGAAACAGGTTTCCTTCAGATCGTGTTTGACTGTGAAAAGTATCGATTCAATCTATATTGGAAGTTACTTTTAAATGTTTTCCATAATTTCTTTCAAAGGGAGTATTTTTTCTCTTTTTTATCCACCCTTAATAATAGCATATCAAATATTGCTGTTAGGAATGTGATATTTAATCTGTTTGGTGTATTTTAAAATAAACTTTAATTATCTTTTGATGATCTGGTGTAGAATTTTGTCTAGGTATACCAAACCCACACAAAAGATCAAGAAATTTCAAGTCCAAGCTGAGTTTCTGCAATCTTTACAAAAGTTCTAAAAGCATGAAGCTGGGAGATACCCTTGTGCATAAAACTAGCTGTGTTCCCTGAGATTGTGATTAAGCATCACAGCTATTTCTACTTATTGTGCCCTCACGGAAGTACTTTAAAGTAAGTTAGATATGTTTATGTTCAGGATTTAAGAATGACATAGTTAATTTATCAGTACTGAATGACTGTACACCAGTAAAATTAGTAATTGAATTTCATAGTAGGTATTTTAAAACTCATTTTCTGTTATTTGAAGCTAGATTACTCATCAGTAATGAGTAGCTACCATATTTGACAAACTAGCAAAACACATACAAGATATCATCAAACTGGTGATTTATAGGGCCTGTATTCCTAGCACCTTAATTTATGACTTTGAAACAAGGTGGCTTACATCTACCTGAGAAAGCAGCTGAATAATTTCCATCTTCATTCTCTGTGGCACGGTATGGGTATATCCTGGCAGGGAAAAACCAAGAATGTAGTAGTCATCAAAGGTAGAGCTTCCAAGTATGCTGGCATTGATTTAAATGGAGGTGGCTTTGGTGGATTAGGCATCTCTAAAAGATGAAGAACAGTTGCAAACCCAAAGACGATTGCAGCAGTGTGCAAGGAAGATCAAATGGGCTTATGTTCTGTAACTAGTCCATATTTTTATGATTCTTTGATTGCAGGATAATGATTACATAAGACTAGAAAAGTTTAAAAAGAAAAGCAGCAAAAATGAGGTGACTTTTGAAGTCATGATAAGGTGATACACATTTTGATTATCAAGTCATTTAGATTTTAGGCAGAGGGTAAATTTTCAGATATTTTTATTCTTTCAAAGGATGTTAGTTTTGCTAGGAAGGACAGCATTTGTTGTTCAGACCTAACTTTCCTTGCCAAGATGGAGATAAGCAATTTTCTTAAATTGCAGCAGTCCATCTGGCGTTGGTATGCCCACATTGCTAGTAGGGAGGGAGTTCCAGATTTTTAATCCAGTCACAAATAAAGAAAAGGAAATATGATTTTGGTCTAAGTCTAGATGGTGTGCCAATTGGAAGGAAACTTGCAAGTGTTAATGTTCCCTTTTGTCTGTGGCTGTTGTCCATAAGACCATAAGAAATAGGGATAAATGTAGGTTTTGGCCCCTTGAGCCTGCTTTACCATTTGATTGGATCATGGCTGATCCAACATTCCTGACATCCACTTTCTTGCTCTTTCCCAATAACAGTTGATTTTCCTACTGATGAAACCTTCTAGGTATTAGAGTTTGCAGGGTTTAGAAGGTTTGGTGCCATTTATACTTGTAGTGAGTTACCTCCTTGTACTGTTGTCGTCCATTTGATATAGATACATCTGATGTACTGTTTGAGAGAGAATCCAGTGACATTGAGACAACTATGAAATAGTTTCATGTCAGGATGTTGAATAGTTTGGAGCAGCAGTAATAGGTGATGGTGTTCCCATGTATCTGCTGACCTTCTGTTTCCAAATGCTTGTGGCCATGGGTTTGGATACAAAACCAATAGATGTTGCAACCAATATTGGAATATAAAACAGGAGCAAAAGCATTAAGATTGAATAAATGGGATAGTTGGCACAGAGCAGTTTGATTAGATTACTTAGTGTGGAAACAAGCCCTCGGCCCAACGAGTCCACACCGACCCGCCGAAGCGCGCACACCCAGACCCGTTCCCCTACATTTACCCCTGCACCTAACACTACGGGCAATTTAGCATGGCCATTCCCCTACATTTACCCCTGCACCTAACACTACAGGAAATTTAGCATGGCCAATTCACCTAACCTGCACATTTTTGGACTGTGGGAGGAAACCGTGGCACCCGGAGGAAACCCACGCAGCCACTGGGAGAATGTGCAAACTCCATACAGTCAATCACCTGAGGCGGGAATTGGACCCACTCTGACGCTGTGAGGCAGCAGTGCTAACCACTGTGCCACTGTGCCAACCACCCTAACCTGCACATTTGTGGCTTGTGGGAGGAAACTGGAGCACCCGGTGGAAGCCCACACAGACACGCAGTTCGAGAGGTAATAATTAAAATTGGCAAGGTGCAAATTAGACTCTGAAATAGAGAATAATTTTGAGAAGATTTGTAGTTCAGGTTGTGGTTCTGGGTGTAAGTTTTGCTTACTGAGCTGTGAAGTTCATTTTCAGACATTTCGTCACCATACTAGGTAACATCATCAACGAGCCTCAGGTGAAGCGCTGGTGTTATGTCCTACTTTCTATTCATGTGTTTAGGTTTCCTTGGGTTGGTGTTGTCATTTCTGGTTCTTTTTCTCGGAGGATGGTAGATGGGATCTAAGTCAATGTGTTTGTTAATAGAGTTCTGGTTGTAGTGCCATGTTTCTGGGAATTCTCTTGTGTGTCTCTGTTTGGCTTGAGTGTGGTGCTGGAAAAGCACAGCAGGTCAGGCAGCATCCGAGGAGCAGTAGAATCAACGTTTTGGGCATAAGCCCTTCATCAGGAATGGCATTCCTGATGAAGGGCTTATGCCGAAACATCGATTCCCATGCTCCTCGGATACTGCCTGATCTGCGTTTTTCCAGCACCACACTCTCGATTCTGATCTCCATCATCTGCAGTCCTCAATTTCTCCCTCTGTTTGGGTTTTCCTAGGATGGATGTGTTGTCCCAGTCAAATTGATGTCCTTTCCTCATTTGTATGTAAGGATACTAGTGATAGTGAGTCGTGTTTTTTTGTGGCTAGTTGATGTTCATGTATCCTGGTGGCTAGCTTTCTGCCTGTGTGTCGAATGTAGTGTTTGTTATAGTTCTTGCAAGGTATTTTCTAAATGATGTTCGTTTTGCTTGTTGTCTGTATCGGGTCTTTTAAGTTCATTAGCTGCTAGTTTAGTGTGTTGGCGAGTTTGTGGGCTACCATGATGCCCAGAGGTCTGAGTCGTCTGGCAGTCATTTTCAAGATGTCTTTGATGTAGGGGAGAGTGGCTAGGGTTTGTCGATGCATTTTGTCTGCTTGTTTGGGTTTGTTGTTGAGAAATCGACCCTGTACAGACAACAAGCAAAATGAATGTCATCTACAAAATACACTGTAAAAACTGTAACAAACACTACATTGGACAAACATTCAGAAAGATAGCCACAGGATACATGAACATCAACTAGCCACAAAAAGACATGACCCACTCTAATTAGTATCCTTACATACAGATGAGGAAGGACACCACTTTGGGACAACACATCCATCCGAGCACAAGACAGACATGCATGAGAATTCCTACAAGCATGGCACTCCAACTGGATCTCTATCAACAAACTCATCGATTTGGACCCCATCTATCATCCTCTGAGAAAAAGAACCAGAAATGACATCACCAACCCAAGGAAACCTAAACACATAAATAGTAAGCGGACATAACACCAGCGCTTCACCATAGGCTCATTGATGATGTTACCTAGTATGGTGACGAAATGCTGAAAATGTACCTTCCAGCTCCATGAGCAAGCTTACATCGAAGAGATTTTTTTTTTTAAGAGCATGGATGGAGAGCTGAGACCTTTCAGTTATAATTTTTGTGCAGCATGAGACGTTCAGGGCATTTTTTGCTTCTTCAGACTATCCCCAGCCATTTGAGCTCCATCTCAAAGATTTCCCAACTTGAGGGGCAGCTCGTTACTATATAGCATCCAGGAAGATGAGAGTTTCCTGAATTATGTGTTCCAGGAGGTGATCACGTTACAGGCAAGGATAGTTTGGGGTCGTCATCATTATCAGTGGCAGTCCTTGGAAGATGAGATGACTCTCTTCCACTCTCAGGGTGAGTCCGTAGGTGACTGCACAGTCTGATGCAGCTTCTGCAGACTCTGCTGCACTAGGGACGAAGGTGGTCATGGCAAGGGGTAGGTGGGGCATTGGTTTGGCAGCATGGTCCTTACACTGTTTCCACTTGACAGTAAGCCTAAAAGTGCTCAACACCTTCCTGGATGCTCCTCCCACACTATGGACAGTCTTGGGGCAGTGATTCCAAGGTGTCTGTGGGAATGCCGCACTTCGCCAGTGAGGTCTTGAGGGTATCCCTGAAGTGCTTCCTCCATCCACCTGGAGCTCACTGGCCGTTTTGGAGCTGGAAGAAGCGCACCTGCTTGGTGAATACTCATGTTGGTCATGTGGACAATGTGCCCCGCCCATCGCAGCTGATCAAGGGTGGTCAGTGCCTCAGTGCTGGGGATATGGCCTAGTCAACAATGTTGGTGTTGGTGCATCTTTCTTCCCAGCACATTTGAAGGATCTTGCGCAGGCAGTGCTGGTGGTGCTGTTCCAACACCTTTGTGTCTGCTGTTGACACCAATATATTTTGGAATTGTAGATGGGTGCCTATCCAGAAGAATAGGAAGAGGTAGGAAGTGCAGAGTCTTCAGTGTGTACTCTTCAGTACTCTTAAACACAGTGGGCATGGTAACTAAGAGATTTTAAGAATGTTTGTCAGAAATTAGGGAAAGGAGTAACGGACCTTCGATAGTGGTCGGTTGGTGAGAAGACATGGTAAGGGAGGCCATGATAAATCTGTGACAGTGAGGGGCATATTGAGGAGGAATAGATGTGAGAGAGTGAATGGTGAGAGAAGTGTAGGGGTTTGATTTTCGCTGTTTAATTCACTGAACTTTGAAGTAAAATGAATTAGATTCGTTATTGGAATTTGACAGGATAATCAATCCTCAAGGCTCAGCCATGTCCACTATTTAAAAAGCCTGAGAAGGTTTGGAGGGCCACTCAGCTGTTAGCTTTTGGTCGGATTTCCATGGCAGCTATACTTGGCTCAAAGCTCACCAAATGATTACTTCTTTGATCTAGTTATCCCGAAGATTGGGAAGCCCTGTTCTAGATGACTTGCAGTAGCAGCAACTTAGAGGAGTGCAGCCCAGACCGTGATATCAAAGGGCAAGAAACTGCACAGGAGGAAACGGCAAAAGGTAGAAATACAGTTGTTAAATGAGATTCCATAGAATAAGACCGTGAGAGACATTTCTGTAATCACAAGTCCCACATGGTCTGTTGTTAAAACGTAGGACCGCATGGGGTGTAATGTCTGGAGGATTTGTAGTATCACATACTATGGAGAGTAGAAATAGGAAGGGAGAATCAATGTATTTCCTCAGACAGTGCAGGAGTGGGGGGCTTTAGATTCTTGGGGCTTTGGGAGCATTTCTGACGCAAGCATCTATTCAAAATGGTTAGTTTGTGCCTCAAAAAAAGGGGAGGTTCACTAATTGGTTGGGGACGGTTTAAATTTAATTGATAGGCGATGGGCACCAATGTATTGAAGTAGAAAGAGGATGAATGCGCATCAGAAAGGAGCAGAGTAGGCCATCTGGCCAGTTGAACCTGCTCTGCTATTCAATAAGATCATGATTGATCTTTCTGTGGACTTAACTCCACTTACCTGCCACTCACCGTAACTCTGAATTCCTTTACTGTTCAAAAATCTATCTTTGCCTTAAAAACAAAGAACAAAGAAAATTGCAGCACTGGAACAGGCCCTTCAGCCCCCCCAAGCCTGTGCCGATCCTGATCCTCTATCTAAATCTGTCACCTATTTTTTAAGGGTCTGTACCTCTCTGCTCCCTGCCCATTCATGTATCTGTTTAGATACATCTTAAGTGATGCTCTCATGCCTGCCTCTACCACCTCTGCTGGCAACGCGTTCTAGGCACCAACCTCTGCGTAAAGAACTTTCCACACATATCTCCCATAAACTACTCCCCTCTCACTTTGAGCTCGTGACCCTAGTAATTGGAGTCTCCCACTCTGGGCAAAAGGTTTCATGCTGTCCACCCTGTCGCTACCTCTCATGATTTTGTAGATCTCAATCAGGTCCCCCCTCAACCTCTGTCTTTCTAATGAAAATAATCCCAATCTACTCAACCTCTCTTCATAGCTAGCACCCTCCATACCAGGCAACATCCTGGTGAATCTCCTCTGCACGCTCTCCAACGTATCCACATGCTTTTGGTAATGTGACCAGAACTATACGCAGTATTCCAAATGGGACTGAACCAAAGTCTTATACAACTGTAACACGACCTGCCAACTCTTATACTCAATACCCCGTCCAATGAAGGAAAGCATGCCGTATGCCTTCTTGACCACTCTATTGACCTGCGTTGCAACCTTCAGTGTACAATGGACCTGAACACCCAGATCGCTCTGTACACCAACTTTCCCCAGGACATTTCCATTTACCATATAGTTTGCTTTTGAATTGGATCTTCCAAGATGCATCACCTTGCATTTGCCAGATTGAAGTCCATCTGCCATTTCTCTGTGCAACTCTCCAATTTATCTATATTCTGCTGTATTCTCTGGCAGTCCCCTTCACTATGCTGCTCTACCAACTTTAATGTCAACTTCAAACCTGCTAATCAGACCACTACACCTTCCTCCAGATCATTTATATGTATCACAAAACAACAGTGGTCCCAGCATTGATCCCTGTGGAACACCATAGTCACAATTCTCCATTTTGAGAAACTCCCTTCCACTACTGCTCCCTGTCTCCTGTTGCCTAGCCAGTTCTTTATCCATCTAGCTGGTACACCCTGGACCCCATGCAACTTCACTTTCTCCAACAGCCCTACCATAGGGAACCTTATCAAATGTCTTACTGAAGTCCATGTATATGCCATCTACAGCCCTTCCCTCATCAATCAGCTTTGTCACTTCCTCAAAGAATTCTATTAAGTTAGTAAGACATAGCACAAAATCATGTTGTCCATCACTGATAAGCTCATTTTCTTCCAAATGGGAATAGATCCTATCCTTAGTATCTTCTACAGCAGCTTCCCTACCACTGGCGTCAGGCTCACAGGTCTGTAATTACCTGGTTATCCCTGCTATCCTCCATAAACAAGGGGACAACATTGGCAATTCTCAGCTCCTCTGAGACCTCCCGTATTCAAGGATGCTGCAAAGATATTTGTTAAGGTCACAGCTATTTCCCCTCTCGCTTCCCTCAGTAACCTGGGATCGATCCCATCTGGACCTGGGAACTTGTCGACCCTAGTGCCTTTTAGAGTACCCAACATCTCCTCCCTCCTTATGCCAACTTGACCTAGAGTAATCAAGCATCTATACCTAACGTCAACATCCATCACGTCCCTCACCTGGGTGAAAACTGAAGCAAAGTACCCAATAAGAATCTCACCCATTTTCTCTGACCCCACCCATAGCTTGCCTCCTTTATCTTTGAGTGGGTCAACCCTTTCTCTAGTTACCCTCTTGCTCCTTTATACTATGAATAAAAAGTTTTGGGATTTTCCTTAACCGTGTTTGCGAAAGATGTCTCATGACTCCTTTTAGCCCTTTTAATTCCTCATTTCAGATAATCTTCCAAAGCTTCGTCTGTATTCAGTCACCTCAACCTCATGAATGCTTCCTTTTTCCTTTCAGCTAGTCTCTCAATTTCACCTGTCATCCATGGTTCCATAATCTTGCTATTTCTATCTCTCATTTTCGCAGGAACACGTCTCTCCTGTACTCTAATCAACTTCTCTTTAAAGGCCTCCTCACATATAGTTGGCCTTACCCCATTCAATGAAGCGGCCTCAACTGGGTAGAAAATTCGACAGATTCACATTTCTTTGGGTGAAGAAGTTCATCCTCAACTCAGTCCTCTGGCAAGCAACGGAGTACCAGCATTGGCCAGGAGTCGAACCCAGGCCTCTTGCATGGCAGGCAAGAATTCAACCACTGAATGGAGAAAGAGGATTGATTAATAATGGAGAAGGAGGAAATAATGATGTGAACTGGGAGTGGACTAAGAAGGATAGCAGGCATACATGAACAGTTTTAAAAGTCATCTATCTAAATTTACAAAATATGGAAAGGAAGAAATATCTGTGTAGGAATATGGTATAGTGGCAATAAAAAGGTGGCTTAAAACAGTAAGACTATCTCTGAATGTCAAGTACCAAATGTGAAAACATAGGGAAGGAATTAAAGAAAAGAGCATGAGTAGCAATACTGATAGGGAAGACATTGTTCTGGAATGAGTAGATGTCCTTGAAGGAGCAAAAGGGAAGAATCTATTTGGTCAAAGTTGGAATAGAAAGAGGAAGATCATGCTATTGGAGTATTTATGAAATGTGATTAGAACTGTGTTTTCTCAGTCCAAATTGGAAGAAGTGCTACTGGAGCTGATGCTGAGAATGAGTTGAATTGAGTGACACAAATATCTTGGGAAGCACTTGGGTAAGCATGATCATTGCAGCATAGAGTTTAGATTCATATTAGAGAAAATCCAAGAACTGTGGTAGAACTGAATTGGAAGAGTGTTAATTTTGGAGTGTGAAGAGATCTAACCAGGGTAAAATGAAATTAAAGACTGACAGGAAAAACTGTAACGGAACCAATCTTTAAAGAGGAGATGCTTCAGGTACAGCTCAGGACATTCCAACAAAAGGTGAAAGGTAAAGGAACCAAAGTTAACACTAATTGTATAATGAGGGAGTTAAAGAACATAGTGAATCAAAAAAGAGTGTATGATGCATGTCAGCCCATTACGTTTAAACTATTTGCAAAGTACTAAGTATTTGTATTTGTTTCTGGAGATTTTTTATTTTCCATTAAGCACTGTAGTTTGTGGAGCTAAGTTCTGGTCAGGCATTTCCTGCAGGATATTGAGAAGGAAATGGATGAATCTTTTCCTCTTTAAAGTTCGAGTGTCAACAATATAACCTATGAACCTGGGCGATCAGATTATTTAGTTATTTATCGAATTATCTGTTTGTGATATTGATCTGGAACTGTCTGCTTACAATGAGTAGTGGAAGTGGAAATGATGTAGTTTTTGGGGTGCAAACTGGTTGCTGCATTTCCATGTATTACCATAATTACTGTACTTCAAAGAGAACTTCATTTGTTGTGAATCTTTTTTTTAAATTTTCTAATGTAATGGAGAGTTTTATAAATGCAATTTATCTTTAACTATGTTATCAAGAACGTTGGTCTCTGTATCAAGATATGCAGCATGAGATAGAGGCAGTTTAATAGGAAGATTCATTTAAAGTTTAAATATAGGCTGCTTAGCTCCTTGACACGTACACTTTCTTACAGATGCATAATGTTGTTGAGTAATAGGATAGGTGCTCCAGAACACTTTCTCTTATTAATTTTTGCTTCGCTATGTGCAGGGTATTGTTCTGACAACACCATTAACCTTGACATCCTATATTTTGTGTCAAAGAGCATTAAAAAAACATTTTCATATTTCTCACAATAACAGAGACTTGTTGTCTTGTGGATATCTTTGATCAACCTGGTCAGACATGTTATGGCACACCTTAGGAGCAGGTAAGATTTGAACCGGGGCTGTCTGGCCCAGAAGTACGGACACTACCACAGTACCAAAAATGCCCCCAGGTATCTTCTATATAATTGTAGTTGCAAAACATTTATGGAAGTTCAAGTTGTTTTATTATGCTTCCAATCAAACTTATTCTGCCTCATCTGCTGAAGTTTTTTTCTGTTGCCTCTCTTTTATTTGAAACTGTCAGTTGGCTGCTATGGAGGGTGCTTTTACTTCCTGTTTAAATGAAAAATACCAACTTGTACCTTGCATATTCATTATCTGATTTGGTTATGGGAGCTAGTTATCTGGAGGGAGCTCCCATTGATTATTCTGTTAAGTTTGTACACTATGGAGTAAGTTGAGTGTGCATAGATTTGGAGTAGGATATCAAACCTCAGTTTAACGCCATAATTCTGAGGAACCAATTAGAGATATCAAGATACCAGAAAACCAAATTGAAAAAGTCACTTAAATTTGGCTGGAACCAATAGCTGATTCATGTTGCATCAAGATTTTAGTAAACCTCAATAGGATTAAGGATGTAAGTCAGTAAATTGGGCAAAGAAGGGACTTGCATTTGATTCATTGTTTTCACATCTTCTGGTCATCCTGAATGCTGTGCAGCTGATCAATTATTTCTGAGTTGTAGTCACTGTCTGTATACAAGGTCAGGATTTATCTTCCTGTGTAGTTTCTTGGAAGGTCTGGAACATCCAGGTGAATGAGGTAGTTAATTGGTTCTTCAATTAACATTTTTATGAGTTCCGTAATTGCAGTTCCAACTATTTGGTAAAATGATCTATCCACTGAGCCCCAGCAGTATGGCAGACTTCATTGGGTTTTAGCTGAAAATGTGTTGCTGGAAAAGCGCAGCAGGTCAGGCAGCATCCAAGGAACAGGAGAATCGACGTTTCGGGCATAAGCCCTTATGCCCGAAACGTCGATTCTCCTGTTCCTTGGATGCTGCCTGACCTGCTGCGCTTTTCCAGCAACACGTTTTCAGCTCTGATCTTCAGCATCAGCAGTCCTCACTTTCTCCTCATTGGGTTTTAGCCAGAATCCCAGATAAACATAGATCTTTCAATATGACACTTTTTCAAGCTAACACTTCACTCTCTTCACCTGCTATATAAATCTGCTGGGACACTGAGCCACAGAACAGAAAGGTGTGGAAGAAGATGTTGTTATATTGAAGTTTATATTAACTCGATAACACATCTCAATGTGACAAAGGGTATAGATATTGCCCTGTACTATTGTAAATCTTGGAAATAAATGGTCTTACAATATCTTTTAATTGGTTAACCAAACATTAGATAGACCCCATGTCCCCTACTATAATTAAGTCTGGATATAAATAGCTTTGACATTTTCTCAATGCATTGTATTTGACAGTATTTAATTATACAATTGGAGCATAACTTGCTGAGAAATGGAGAGTCTGAACATAGTGTCCAGCTCCTTTTTAGCTGTGCCAACAGGCCACTTTTTTTTCCTTGATATCAGTTTTCCTATTTTGTTAAATTATTACTGGTTAATTCTGAGGATAATTTTCTGAATTGATATATCCTGTCAATAAGTGGGGAATGTCCATATGTATTTAAACAGAGAGAGAGAGAGAGATTAAATTAATTGTTCTTTGTTAAGCCACAGAATTTGCACATTATCAGTCATTTTGAGATACCGCACTCATCTCACATTCCTGCTAGGGTTGTACGCACACAATATGATAGAATCATGGAGTGAATTCACCCGGGAAACTATTCACACTATTGAGCCTGTATTGGCTCTGTGAAGGAGAAGTTTAGGTAATCAAATTCCCTAGCTTTTTCCCATAACCATGCAATTATTTTCCACTTTTCTTTCATAGAGTGTATTCCACATTATAATCACTGCTGTGTACTTCAAAAAAAAAGATTTTCCTTGTGTTTTCGGATCATTCGGGAGGAGTTATTGAGAGGAGTTACAGGGAGGTAGTCACTCCTCAGGTACAAGAAGAGGCAGATGGGTTACAGTCAGGGGACAGAAAGGGAACCGGCAGGCAGTGCAGGGATCCCCTGTGGCCATTCCCCTCAACAATAAGTATACCGTTTTGGATACTGTTGGTGGAGACAACTTACCAGGGGAAAGCAGTGGGGTACAGGGCTCTGGCACAGAGCCTTCCCTATTCCTCAGAAGGGAAGGGGGAAGAGGAGCAGAGCAGTAGTCATTGGGGATTCCATAGTTAGGGGGACAGAGAGGAGGTTCTGTGGGGACGAGAGAGACTCATGGTTGGTGTGTTGCCTCCCAGGTGCCAGGGTTCGTGATGTCTCTGATCGTGTTTTTGGGATCCTTAAGGGGAAGAGGGAGCAGCCCCAAATCGTGGTCCACGTAGGCACCAACAACATAGGTAGGAAGAGAAATGGGGATTTAAGGCAGAAATTCAGGGAGCTTGGATGGAAGCTTAGAGCTAGGACAAACAGAGTTGTTGTCTCTGGTTTGTTGCCCGTGCCACGTGCTAGTCAGGTGAGGAATAGGGGGAGAGAGAGGAGTTGAACACATGGCTACAGGGATAGTGCAGGAGGGAGAGTTTTGGATTCTTGGATAATTGGGGCTCTTTCTGGGGTAGGTGGGACCTCTATAAGCAGGATGGTCTTCATCTGAACCAGAGGGGTACCAGTATCCTGGGGGGGAAATTCGCTAAGGCTATTGGGGTGGGTTTAAACTAATCCAGCAGGGAGATGGGAATCAAAATTGTAGTTTGAATATCGAAAAGGTTGAGAGTAGGGAGGTCCAAAATCAAGTTTCAGGGACGCAAGATGGCACCGGCAAGCAAGAAATTGGTTTGAAGTGTGTCTACTTCAATGCCAAGAGCATCCAGAACAAAGTGGATGAACTTGCAGCATGGGTTGGTACCTGGGACTTCAATGTTGTGGCCATTTCAGAGACATGGACAGAGCAGGGACAGGAATGGTTGTTGTAGGTTCCAGGATTTAGATGTTTCAGTAAGAACAGAGAAGATGGTAAAAGAGGGGGAGGTATGGCATTGTTGGTCAAGGACAGTATTGCAGTTGCAGAAAGAATGTTAGGGGACTCGTCAACTGAGGTAGTATGGGCTGAGGTTAGAAACAGGAAAGGAGAGGTCACCCTGTTGGAAGTTTTCTTTCCAGAGATGTAGAGGAAAGGATAGCAAAGATGATTCTCGATAGGAGTGAGAGAGACAGGGTAGTTGTCATGGGGGGAATTCAACTTTCCAAATATTGACTGGGAACGCTATAGTACAAGTACTATAGATGTTTTTGTCCAGTGTGTGCAGGAGGGCTTCCTGACACAGTATGTAGACAGGCCAACAAGGGGTGAAGCCACATTAGATTTGGTACTGTGTAACGAGCCCGGCCAGGTGCAAGACTTGGAAGTAGGTGAGCACTTTGGTGATCGCGATCACAATTCTGTTATGTTTACTTTAGTGAATACCACTGGGCAAGAGTTACAGCTGGGGGAAAGGCAATTACGATGCAATTAGGCAAGATTTAGGAAGCATAGGATGGGGAAGGAACCTGCAGGGGATAGGCACATTAGAAATGTAGAGCTTATTCAAGGAAAAGCTCCTGAGTGTCCTAGATAAGTATGTACCTGTCAGGCAGGGAGGAAGCTGTCGTGCACGGGAGCCGTGGTTTACGAAGGAAGTGGAATCTTTGTCAAGAGGAAGAAGAAGGCTTATGTTAGGATGAGATGTGAAGACTCAGTTAGGGCGCTTGAGGGTTACAAGGTAGCCAAGAAAGACCTAAAGAGAGAGCTCAGAAAGCCAGGAGGAGACATGAGAAGTTGGCGGATAGGATCGGGGTAAACCCTAAGGCTTTCTATAAGGTATTTAAGGAATAAAAGATTGACGAGACTAAGATTAGGGCCAATCAAGGATAGTAGTGGGAAGTTGTGTGTGGAGTCAGAGGAGATAGGGGAAGCACTAAATGAATATTTTTCAACAGTATTCACTCTAGAAAACGACAACATTGTCGAGGAGAATACTGAGATACAGGCTACTAGACTAGGTGGGATTGAGGTTCACAGGAAAGAGGCATTAGAAATCCTGCAGAGTGTGAAAATACATAAGTCCCCTGGGCCGGATGGCATTTATCCTAGGATCCTTTGGGAAGCCGGGAGGAGATTGCCGAGCCTTTGACATTGATCTTTAAATCATCATTGTCCACAGGAATAGTGCCAGAAGACTGGAGGATAGCAAATGTGGTTCCCCTGTTCAAGAAGGGGAGTAGAGACAACACCAGTGAGCCTTCAGTTGTTGGTAAAGCGTTGGAAAAGGTTATAAGAGATAGGATTTATAATCATCTAGAAAAGAATAATTTGATTAGGGATAGTCAGCACGGTTTTGTGAAGGGTAGGTCATGCCTCACAAACTTTTATTGAGTTCTTTGAGAAGGTGACCAAACAGGTAGATGAGAGTAAACTGGTTGATGTGGTGTATATGGATTTCAGCAAGGCGTTCGATAAGGTTCCCCACAGTAGGCTATTGTACAAAATGCGGAGGAATGGGATTGTGGGAGATATAACAGTTTGGATCAGTCATTAGCTTGCTGAAAGAAGACAGAGGGTGGTGGTTGGGAAATGCTCATCCTGGAGTCCAGTTACTAGTGCTTTACCGCAAGGGTCGGTGTTGGGTCCACTGCTGTTCATCATTTTTATAAACGACCTGGATGAGGGCGAGAAGGGTGGGTTAGTAAATTTGCAGATGGCACTAAGGTTGGTGGAGTTGTGGATAATGACGAAGGCTGTTGTAGGTTACAGAGAGACATAGATAAGCTGCAGAGCTGGGCTAAGAGGTGGCAAATGGAGTTTAATGCGGACAAGTGTGAGGTGATTCACTTTGGTCAGAGTAACCGGAATGCAAATTACTGGGCTAATGGTAAGATTCTTGGTAGTATAGATGAGCAGAGAGATCTCTGTGTCCATGTACACAGATCCTTGAAAGTTGCCACCCAGGTTGACAGGGTTGTTAAGAAGGCATACAGTGTTTTAGCTTTTATTAATAGAGGGATTGATGTCCGGAACCATGAGGTTATGCTGCACAAAGCTCTGGTGCGGCCGCACTTGGAGTATAGTGTACAGTTCTGGTCACCACGTTATAAGAAGGATGTGGAACCTTTGGAAAGGATGCAGAGGAGATTTACTAGGATGTTGCCTGGTATGGAAGGGAGGTCTTATGAGGAAAGGCTGAGGGACTTGAGGCTATTTTCATTGGAGAGAAGAAGGTTGGGAGGTGACTTAACAAAGACATATAAGATAATCAGAGGGTTAGATAGGGCGGACAAGAGCCTTTTTCCAAGTATGGAGACGGCGAGCATGAGGGGGCATAGCTTTAAATTGAGGGGTGATAGATGTAGGATAGATGTCAGAGGTAGTTTCTTTACTCAGAGACTAGTGAGAGTATGGAATGCTTTGCCTGCAACGGTAGTAGATTCGCCAACTTTAAGTGCATTTAAGTCGTCATTGTCCAAACATATGGACGTACATGGAATAGTGTACGTTAGATGGGCTTCAGATTAATAAGACTGGTCGGCGCAACATCGAGGGCCGAAGGGCCTGTACTGCGCTGAAATGTTCTATGTTTTATGTTGTCACCTTTCTTTTTTGTCCTAGTCACTTTAACCTGGTTTTCTCGCCCTTCCTTGCACCAATTTCTCTCTATCTACTCTGATTGGACTGCTGTTCTTTTCTTTGTAGCATTCTGACTAAACAAACCACAATGAATTTTAATGGTTGTGATCATGCTGTTACACAGTAAACGTTATTTTAAGTTTATTCAGCTCCATTTATTTATTGAGCCATTTTAGAACAAGATTACAGCAGCTTTCTTGATGAAAATGCGGACTTTGTCAAAAGATTAGCTTGTTTGTTTACGTGTATCTGTCGAATTGTTGAAATTTGGTATGAATTATTGCTCAAATGGCCATATTATAGGGCGTTGCACTTTGATAACATATCCTTGATCACCCACTGTAAAAGGTTCAGTGTGATAAGCTGTCCCGTGTTAGATTGCCTATTTATAGGATGATGGGGGAAATGTGGGAGTGATATTTTGCTGTGGATTATGTGCAGCAGAGGTTCACCAGACAAATTCCTGGGATGGTGAGTGTGTCTGATGAGGAGAGATTGAAGAAACTGGACCTGTATTCTCCATGGTTTCGAAGAATTAGAGGCAATCTCACTGAGACTTAAACATTTCTTGGAAGGGGCTCAACACAGTGGGTGTGGAAAAGATGATTTCCTTGGCTGGGATCTCTAGAACTGGAGGGACAATCTCCAAATAAGGAATAAGATATTTAACAAAATGAGGATTTTCTCCACTGAGATGGTGATGACGCTTTGGAATTCTGTTCCTCAGAAGTCTGCCCAAGACAGTGATTGATAGGTTTCTAAATATTAATGACATCAAGGGATATTTGTTTAGTGTGGGAAAATTGCTATGAGAAAGATAGTCAGCCACAGTTTAAAATGGTGGAGCAGACTCAAGTACTGAATAACTTACTCCTGCTCCAGTGTTTGTTCTCCAAGACAGGAGATTAGAATGATGATAGATGTGGAAATTTTTAGATTAGATTAGATTCAATTACTTAGTGTAGAAACAGGCCCTTCGGCCCAACAAGTCCACACCGACCCGCTGAAGTACAACCCATTCCCCTACATTTATCCCTTCGCCTAACACTACGGGCAATTTAGCATGGCCAGTTCACCTAACCTGCACATTTTTGGACTGTGGGAGGAAACCGGAGCACCCGGAGGAAACCCACACAGACACGGGGAGAATGTGCAAACTCCACACAGTCAGTCGCCTGAGGTGGGAATTGAACCCGGGTCTCTGGCGCTGTGAGGCAGCAGTGCTAACCACTGTGTATGTTTCCCTGCACGATTCTGATCTGAAAACATACCGCTGTTCCATGATCACTGGGACAAAATTCTGAAACTCCCTCCCTATTTATAACTCAAATAGCAACTTTGCAAAGATTGGCAGGATGTATGTGCCAAAGCCAATGGAATCGTATCAAATTGCATAAGGATAGTGCTGTTATGTTCCTGGGTTATGATACCACAATTCTGGGTCAGTCTTTGAAAAAAAGTCTTAGATTGATTTAAAAAAAGTAACTGACATCGTAGAATTCAGTTTCTGATGTTGGAAAGGCTTTTTGAATTTTCTCTAGGTATTCCCCCATATCTGTAGCTCTTTGGAATGTTTCCTTCCATTAAAAGTACAGTACATGTTCAAGCTGTTTTGGGTCTTTGTGTTTGTGTCCCAGAGGTGGCACTGGTGTCATTTCTCCTTGCTGACACGCCTACCTCACTCCACTCAACTCAATATTTAGCTCACCCATGGTAAAGTAATTTTTCTTTAGTTGTCAGCGAGTGATTATCACTGATGATCTGAGACCTTCTGGAGGACACACCCCAATAAATGCCACCTGAGATTATTGCATCCCAGGATTATCCACGGTTGAAGTACTGTTATGATTCCTTTTTATAGTTATCAAATTTAAATGACTTTAAATGACTTCCTGCAGAAACATTTACATTCTATTTCATAGAATCCCTACAGTGTGGCCTTTGGCCCAACAAGTCCACACCGACCCTCCAAAGAGTATCTCGCCCAAACCTATTCCCCTACCTTATTATTCTACATTTATCCCTGACTAATGCTCCTAACGAACACATTGCTGAAGACGATGGGCAATTTAGCATGGTTGATTCACCTAACTTGCGCATCTTTGGATCATGGGAGGAAATTGGAGCATACGGAGGAAACCTGCGCAGACACAGGAAGGACATGCAAAATCTACACAGTCACCCGAGACTGGAGTCAAACCCAGGTCCTTGGTGCTGTGAGGCAGCAGTGCTAACCATTGAGCCACCATGCCACCCTCACTGTGTGGGCTTGTTGGGCCAACACGCCAGTTTCCACAGTCTATTTGACTGTGCTTTGTAATACTGGCAGTACAGATGTCGAATGTATAATTTGTATATAGTAATCTGATGTACATAGTATATCATAAAACAAATGTTTTAATAGCTCTGCAACTAGATGGTTCCTTTGAAAGTGTTGATCTAAAGCAGAAGGGGTAAGGAAAATAAGCCTTTACGTAATTTTCCAATCAGCTTTGTTGCATTAATTTTTTAAAATGAGTGAATAGTTTTCTATTGGGTCAGGTGGTAAATGTGTTACCAAATTTTGCAGGCCAGGGAAGTCCCAGATTTTGCACCCAGTCAGTGCACATTACGATAATGCAATTATGCCTACACTAAGAGTGTACAGTGAAATGTAAGGCTGTAAGAGTGAAATGGGGAAGTGGGGGCCAAAACCAGGTAGAGAGAAGCAGCAACGTATTCCCACTTGAATTGCTGCCCAATGACTCTTGCTATACAGTGTTAATGTGAATATTTGATGACGACAGGAATGGGCTTGACTCTGATATTTAGCATGCTGGATTTTTGAAGCAAAATTGACAAGCATCATGCACATAAACCAGAAAACTGTCACTCATAAGTTAATAGATAATGAGTGAGGACTTTGGGAGCTGTGTCAGATGACTAGAAGCAGTTTGTACAGGAAACAATAAAGCTTGTTGATAGGACAAAACAGGGCAGAGATAAACTGTACAGCTCATAAATTCCCACAGGTTTCTATTATTGCCACATTTAATTGTTGTAACTACCATACCATGGAGGCTTATCAGCTGCTGTTCGAGCAACTGTTTGGTTTAGATAAGTGCAAAAATCTGATAAAGTGCTGATAACAGAAGCATAGTAGAGACATTTTGAAATTCTTGTAACATTAGCCTTAGATCATCCCAGTGTGTTTACTCCAAAACTCACTGATTGCTTCAACATTTCCGATTTTCCTGCACTGACTTGTGTGCACCCAAAAAGCAAAGGTTTATTTTCAGCTGGAGATCACCTAAAATGACCAGGTTTGCATGATTCATTTTCGTTTTGTAACTCGATTACGTTTTGATTTAGGATGAATGACATTCATGAAATTACATTATGAAGAAATGCATAAGGTATAACTTCATTGCCTTAAAGATTTGCCTTCATTTTCAAAGAGTCTTTATGTGGTAAATCTGAAGAGACCAATGGAAGTAGATCAAAGTAAAAGTTTTGTTTAAAATAGATGTCTCACGATAAAAAAATCCAAAGAATAACATGGAAATGTCAGTAATCTGCAAAAATATTATTGCTTAAGACTAAGAAATGCTATTAGTCCTCCATTTGTTTTCAATATTTTTCTTGTTCCTTAAAATGGTGTTATGAAGACTTCGTGGTTTATCCATGAAATTAAAACTAGCCTTGAAGATATTGATGGTTCTGCTGGTTAGTCTGTAAAATGCACATCAGTGCTCATTCTTATAAAACCCTTCTGTTGCTACTATTGAAAATGTGTTTGGAAAATATCTTAATACTTCTGTACTAGAATTAAATGATGTTTCAACTTCTCAAAAGAGAAGAAATGAAACTGTGTAATCAGCATTATTGGGTATCAGTGCCAATACAGGTAATTGATTTCTGTGGAATTACTTGAATTTAAAGTTTGAGAAACAGCCTTTGTCCACACCCTGCTGGTAGGGAATGACCCAGAACCTATCAAAGTCTGATATGGTTGAGCAAGAGGCCCTTGTTGATTTTTGTAAATTAGATTACTTACAGTGTGGAAACACGTCCTTCGCCCCAACAAGTCCACACCGACCCACCGAAGAGCAACCCACCCAGACCTATTCCCCTACATTTACCCCTTCACCTAACGCTACGGGCAATTTAGCATGGCCAATTCACCTAACCTGCACATTATGGACTGTGGGAGGAAACCGGAGCACCCGGAGGAAACCCACGCAGACACAGGGAGAATGTGCAAACTCCACACACAGTTGCCTGAGGCAGGAATTGAACCCGGATCTCTGGCGCTGTGAGGCAGCAGTGCTAACCACTGTGCCACCGTGCCACCATAAATCATCTAATGTTAGAATTGGCCGATACATGGCAAGTGAGTCAAGTTGTCTAAGTCTCTTGTTGAATTGTGTATAATTTTTCAATACTGTAATGAAATAATCTGGCGACATAAACATTCCCATTTCTATAAGATTTGTATTGATCTGCTTGTGACAAATTATCAAAATAAATAAATAAAAGCTGGCTGTGAACCAGATATCTGCAATCATTCAAACCGTACAGCATTATGTAGTTATATTGTCAAGTCTTTTATTGATTCCTTGATATGCTATAATTTTATTTTGCATCTGTGTATCACTATTTATAATAGTTCTTGGTTCATAAGGGAGAATTGTTATGAAGTAATTGACAAGTTTCTGGATAAATTGATAACTTTAACAATGCACAATACTGTCATTACATGAGAGAAATGTTACAGAATGTTTTGTCAAGGCCATTATGTATTGTTCAGTGTGTTTATGAAAACCTGCAAGATCCTATGTTGTCTAAACTGAGCTAAACTTGATCTGTTGGAGAAAATGCTTCCGTAAATCTGAGTAAAATGTGGTTGGCAAGGTTAAAAGAAATAAAGCCGCTCCTCATTGTTGCACATGGGCATAATTTTAGGACCAGTCACCCGATAGTGAGATATTGCACCCTTAGTAATTTCACTAAATTTTGAGGTGTAGTGCTAAAACCATAAATAAAAAGTAAAAGAAGATGCAAATGATGCATTAAAATTAGGAGTGAATATATCATAAGATTAGTATGTCTGAAGATTTCTAATAATGCAATGAGCAAAACGTATTTTTGTATGAATAGGAATTGGTAACAATACTACAGTTTCTTAGTGAATGACACAGGTGGTTTTAAGTTAGTTTACAGAAGTGTTTGTCACCAGCAGCTAACGGGCAGGTCCTACCTACATTTTGGAAGATGCACTATTCTCCTTTGGGGTGTATTTCATAGTATAAATAAGTATGTTATTTGTTGAAGGATAAGTGCTATTCTAATATAGACTGATTTTGTTATGTAATTTTTTTTTGGCTTGTAACTCCTCCTCGTATGATAGGATAATCACTTCTGTTAATTAACTTTTTCTTATCATCTATCAAATCACTCTCTTTCCCTGCATGTTTTTTGTCCCTGGCATTGTATCCAATGTGAAATTTTCTGCAGTGGTTTCTGGAAAGTTTCTGTCAAAAAACCAACTCCCCCTCCCACTCTGCCGAGGACATGCAGGTCCTGGGCCTCCTCCATCACACTCCCTCACCAATCGACGCTTGGAGGAAGAACGCCTCATCTTTCGTCTCGGGACCTTTCAACCCCAGGGCATCAATGTGGACTTCACCAGTTTCCTCATTTCCTCTCCCCCCACCTTACCCCAGTTCGAATCTTCCAGCTTAGCACCGTCCTCATGACCTGTCCCACCTGTCCAACTTCCTTCCCACCTACCGCTCCACCTTGCTGTCCGACTTATCACCTTCACCCCCACCTCCATCCACCTATTGCACTCTCAGCTACCTTCTCCCCAGCTATCCCCCTCCCATTAGTCCCTCTACCCCGAGGCTCCCAGCCTCATTCCTGATGAAGAGCTTTTGCCCGAAACATCTATTTTCCTGCTCTTCGGATGCTACCTGACCTACTGTGCTTTTCCAGCACGAATCTAATCTTGATCTCCAGCATCTGCAGTATTCACCTTCGCCTTTTCACAGTGTAGCCTGTCAAGATCCCTCAGGATTGTATACATTTCAGTCAAGTCATCTCTATCTTTTCAAAATACTAGCAGATTCAAGACTAGCATGTACATCCGTTACTTACAAGACTCCCAAACTATTAACCCACTAAATCTTCTTTGAACTGCATCCTTCCTTTAATGGGCTGAATGGCCTAATTCTGCTCCTATATCTTAATGAGGAGAGCAACATTGTACATAATGCTCAAGATGTGGTCTCACAAGTGCCCTGTATAAATGAAGCATAATTGCCCTACTTCTGTGCACCTCTCACCTCGCAGCGAATGATGATAATATTCTGAGCTTTCCTAATTATTTACCATAATTGCATACGAGCAGTACGAGGATGCCCAGATTCCTTCAGTCTTCAGATAAAGAGGAAACTTTATATCCATCTTTTTTCCTGATGTATTTCTGGACTTCTCAGTCAACGTTTTAAGCCTTAGTAATTTAATTGCAGCTGAATTTTTTTTTGTAGTGGCTTTTGTTCATCTAATAAAATGAAACTACTTTAATCCCAGTGTTTTGTGCTGCTGGATTATGATTTAATGGAATTCTAAGAAAAAGTCAAAAGATGATATACTGAACAGCCTCTTGATATTTATTCATATGTTAAATTTATACTAATTGGTTAAAAAGCTTTGATTTAGTAGTCCATGTCAATTTTAGGTTCAATCCAGAATGTGGATTAGTGGTGCTGGAAGAGCACAGCAGTTCAGGCAGCATCTGAGGAGCAGCGAAATCAATGTTTCGGGCAAAAGCCCTTCATCAGGAATAAAGGCGGAGAGCCTGAAGCGTGGAGAGATAAGCTAGCGGAGGGTAGGGATGGGGAGAAAGTAGCATAGAGTACAATGGGTGAGGGGATGAAGGTGATAGGTCAGGGAGGAGAGGGTGGAGTGGATAGGTGGAAAAGGAGATAGGCAGGTAGGACAAGTCATGGGGACAGTGCTGAGCTGGAAGTTTGGAACTAGGGTGAGGTGGGGGAAGGGGAAATGAGGAAGCTGTTGAAGTCCACATTGATGCCCTGGGGTTGAAGTGTTCCGAGGCGGAAGATGAGGCGTTCTTTCTCCAGGCATCTGATGGTGAGGGAGCGGCGGTGAAGGAGGCCCAGGACCTCCATGTCCTCGGCAGAGTGGGAGGGGGAGTTGAAATGTTGGGCCAAGGGGCGGTGTGGTTGATTGGTGTGGGTGTCCCGGAGGTGTTCCCTAAAGCGCTCTGCTCTGAGGCACCCAATCTCCCCATCTGCAGTCATTGTTTTTACCTCAGTCCAGAATGTCTCAATTTTAAAGATTTTCTGTCAAAATATAAATTTAACAAGAATTCATTGGACCACTTTGCATGCATTTAAATTTTGAAAACCTTGTAAAATTCAAAATAAACTTGGTTCATCAGATCATTCAACAGTGAGGAGAAAAGCATGCCAAATCGCTGTCAATCATTAGCATGTGCTATAGCCAGAAAAAGGAGCAGGCACATTGTTTATAACTTCAATACCTTGCTCTCAACAGGGATTCTTGTTACTAAAATCTCAGAACAAACTTACACTGAATACTGGAGAATAATCTACAAATAGTCATTGGGTTGGATTTTTTGCTGGCCAGGCAGGAGCTAAATTATCCGCTAGGCAATTCCTCTACGCTTGGAACCATCCTAAAGTCTCCATTTAAATCAGGGACTTCAAGGGTTCTGATTACTTTCGTTTACTCTAAACTTCTCCGCATACCACCAGACTTGACATGACACTTGAAAGCCTCGCCCACCTGTCCCCAAAACATTCCCTGCTACCACTTTGACTGGATTTCTTGTCAATTTCACGCTCTTGACTGTCAAGCGCATCCACACATGCACATGACCCAATTTTTCCTGTCCGCCTTGACCTTACATAAACACTGGATTACTTGCATGTTTCCCTTGCACCTTGACACCCTAACTCCTTCTCGTGGCTTCCTGTCCAGTTGGCACCCTATCCTCACCTCAGTTGTCACCCTACTCACCTGTCATCATATGTGCCTGGTATGCTAGCTAATGACCATCTGGTATACTACCACTTGGCATCTTAGTCCCCTCCCCAGCTGTCACCCTACTTACCTAGCACTCAATTACCTCTATCCAGTGGTGGTCTACCCTCCCAGCACCCTGATGTCATACTTAACCTTTAATAGCAGCTTCAAAATAGCTACCTGCTGTGAGATGCCAACAAACCTATGGAAGTGGATCCAACAACTTGGGCATAGGGCTTAAGAAAAATGCGTTACAAAAATGCAATACAGTGGCTACCTGCTGTGAAAAAGGGAAGTGATTTGCCTTCCCCTGACAGTTCTGTGCTAAGAGTAGAACTGTCAGAAATGAAGTACGGCTTCACAGTTCTGAAAAGAATCTATCAGAAGTATGAAGCTCCCTTCTTTTAAGAAAAAGAGGGCCCCAGAAAATCTGGTCCATCACTGAGGGCCTGCCCTGGAAATTACACTGACGTGAATATTATTATCTACATGTTTGATCAAATTCCTTTGTCTGTTATTTTAATGGAAATTAACAAAAGTAGTGTTACTGTATTGAAAATGTATTTGTTTAATGGTGGCCATAACTCTGTTTGTTAATTCTCTTACAAGTCTCAAAACCAGAGTTCCTATTGTCACATGAGGCAGACAAAGCCAAAAAACCAAGTACAATAGGATATGCACTTGTAACACATTTTTCATAAGCCCTATGCCCAAGTTGTTGGATCCACTTCCATAGGTTTGTTGGCATCTCACAGCAGTTTTGCATATTTCCTCCCCAGCACCATTTAGCAGAATCTCAAAACACTTTGTGATGTTTATAATTTTTTCGCAAATAAAATTTAACAAATGTCCAATAAATTTTATTAGTTGCTTTTAATTGTTGATTCTTGTAAAAGAATGAGACTTTGATATAACTTCCAGTTACAATGGTTACTGCAAGCAAAAATATTCTGCAAACCATGTGCAACGTGCCCAAGAGGGTAGATTACTGGGAGCAACAGGCTGATTTAGTTTTCACTGTTAAGGACCCAGACATGCTGCAAGTTTTGCCTGGAGCCATGATTGTACATATTACTGAAATTGTAAGGACTACGTTTTTATAATTCAGTAACCTCTGGTGGTCATGCATCATTAAGTAAACCCTGGCAATAAAATTGTTTCTACCCAAATCTCACTGTCGCACAGATGCGCAGAAATGAGCTGGCAGATCTTTATATGGAAATCACTGGGTGGTCTAATAGACTGTCATTAGCAAAACATTTTATAAATCACACTGCAGTTTTTTTAAATACTGAAAAATTGCCAATTGCAGAAAACATTGTGAGTATACTATTTGCCAATAATTCAAATCAGGAATTTTAAAACAATAACTTTGTCCCTCTTTTACCCCCCCCCCCCAGTTTATTTTTTAATATTAATACTGACTTTTTTTTTAAGGCCTGTTAGATTAGCTCAGCCAACTTTCTTATCCACTACTTATAGCCCGTCATTCAAACAGTAAAAATTAATTAGCTCAGATTTGTACATAATTGTGTGAAATACATACATTACAACAAGGTTGTTTGAAAACTTTAGAATGAAAATATTAAGATTAACTATATTATATCTTTTGTTTAGAGAGAGAGAGTGGGCTGAATCTAACAAAAGAAGTTGGGGGTTCAAGGTGGATCAGGGATACACGATTGAATTAGGGCAGAATAGGAAAGGATACAAGAGAGCATTGGGAAACTTGAGGCCCGACTACATGGGTGAAGGCTTCAGGTTTCTTCTGGCTGTAAGGAATCTGTCTCGACCTTTGGAGTAGATAACCTTGGCAGCCCACTAAATCTGATTAGAAAAGCAAGTTTACAATTAACTATACTGAGAATTGAGGTGGGATTTATTCCAGTGATTTTAAAATCCTCCCCTTTCATAGTTTTTAATCTGGAACTACAGGCTTAAATTATTTGACTAGAAGTTGGCAATCTGTGTTACAAAGAGGGAAAAAGAATCCTTTCCTGATCACTGCACTTTAAAGAATTCTTTCACAGGATTTGAGTGTTGTCATTGACCATTCTTAGTTGCCCATGAAAAAGTGGTGGTGGGCCACCCTTTTGAACCAATCTAGAACATCTGACAGTGCTGTTAGGAAGAGAGTTTGAATTTGGACCCAGTGACAATGAAAGGAACTAATCTCGTCCAAATAAAAATGCTGTGTGTTTTGGAGTTGGTCAGAAGTCACTCAATACCCAGGTTATAGTCCAACAGGTTTATATGAAATCACAAGCTTTTGGAGTGCTGCCCCCTCATCATTGCACTTCACCTGATGAATAAGCAGCACTTTGAAAGCTTGTGATTTCAAATACATCTGTTGGACTATAACCTGGCGTCATGTCACTTCTGATTTTGTCCACCCCAGTCCAACACCAGCCCCTCCATATCATGTCTTGGAGTTGAACTTGCAATGATGGTGTTCCTCTGCATGTGCTGCAGGTTGTAGAAGTCATTTCTTTAAAAGCACCATCCAAACAAGCCTTGGTGAATTGCTGCAGTGCATCTTGTATATGGAACTTACCACTGCCTTTGAAAGTCAGCATGAAGGGACTCTGGCACCCATCTACCAATTAAAACAATCAGGACGGGCTGAGTGTTGTTGAAGGTGCACTTATCCAGGCATGTATTCTATCAAATTGCTAACTTGTGCCTTATAGATGACAGATTGGCTTCGGGAAGGCAGAAGATGAAAGACTTGCCTCAGAATTCCCAACCTCTGGCCTACTCCTTTAGCCGCTATATTAATATGACTGATCCAGTTCAGTTTCATGTCCATGGATATTTATAGTGGGCAATTCAGTAATTGTAATGCCACTGAATGACAAGGGGAGATGACTATATTCTCCCTTGTTGGAAGTGATCATTCTCTGGCACAAATGTTACTTGCCAGTTGGAAGTCCAAAGCTAAATATTGTCCAGATCTCTTTGTATTTGGACACAGATTCCTTCAGTATCTGAATGGTTTTGAACATTGTGCTTCCATCAGCAAACATCTTATGAATTGTGTATCTAAACCCCTGAGTCACTTGTGTTCTACAACACTGCCCAGGGCCCTACCATTAATTGTATAATGCTTTCCTTGTTTGTTTTACCAAAACACAATACCTGGCATTTACGTAAATTAAGCTCCATCTGCCACTCCTCAGCCTATTGACCCAATTGATGAAGATCTTTTAAATCTGGGATAACCTTCATTGTCCACTGTAACTACAGCTTTGGTGTCATCTGCAAACTTACTAACCACGTCTCGTATATTCTCATCCAAATCATTTATATAAATGACAAACAATAATGCACCCAGTACCGATCCCTGTGGAACACAGTTGGTCACAGGTCTCTAGTCCAAAAAGCAACCCTCCACTATCACTACTCTGTGTCCTTATGTAAAGTCAATTTTGTATCCAGTTGACAAGGTCACCCTGAATCCCATGTGATCTAACATTATTCATTGGTCCACCATGCAGAACCGTATAATTGTCGTTACTAAAGTCCAACTAAATGATGTTCGCTGCTCTACCCTTATCACCATTTTTGATTACTTCCTCAAAAACCTCAATTCCTCACACAAAACCATGCTAACTATCCCTAAGGATTCCTTGCCTCGCCAAATGCATGTAAATCCTATGTTTCAGAATTTCCTCCAACAACTCACCCATCACTGATGTCAGATGCTCAGTCTATTGTTTTCAGGCTCATCCTTCCAACCTTTCTTAAATAAAGGCACAACATTAGCCACTCTTTAGTCACCTGGCTCCTTACCCATTGTTATAGCGGATACACCTATTTCCATGAGGGGCGCTGTAATTTCCTCTCCAACTTCCCACTGCAGCCTGGAATACATTTGATCAGATCCTAGAAATTTACCCAACTTTGTTTTCTAAGACATCCAGCACTTAGAGTACAGCACGGAAACAGCATGTCCATGCAGACCAGATATCCCAACCAAACCTAGTCCAACCTGCCAGAACCCAGCCCATATCTCTCCAAACCCTTCCTGTTCATATCCCCATCCAGATGGCTTTTAAATGTTGCAGTTGTACATGCCTCCACCACTTCCTTTGGCAGCTCATTCCATACACAAACCACCCTCTTCATGAAAGATCTGTCCCTAAGGTCTCTTTTATATCTTTCCTCTCTCACCCTAAACCTATGCCCACTAGTTCTGGAGACCCCCACCCTAGGGAAAGACCTTGTATATTTATCCAATCCATGCTCCTCATGATTTTACAAGTCTCCATAAGATCACCCCTCAGCCTTCAACGTTCAAGAGAAAACAGCCCTAGCCTATTCAACCTCTCCCTATAGCTCAAATCCTCCAACCCTGGCAACATCCTTGTAAATCTTTTCTGAACCCTTTCAAGTTTCACAACATCCTTCCAAGATGAAGGAGACCAGAATTGCATGCAATATTCCAAAAATGGCATAACCAATATTCTATACAGCTGCAACATGACCTCCCAACTCCTGTACTCAATACTCTGGCCAATGATGGAAAGCATACCAAATGCCGTCTTCGCTATCTTATCTACCTGTGTCTCTACTTTCAAGGAACTATGAACCTGCTCTCCATGATCTCTTTGTTCAGCAACACTCCCTTGGATCTTACCATTAAGTGTATAAGTCCTGCTAAGATTTGCTTTCTCAAAATGCAGTATCTTGCATTTATCTAAATTAAACTCCATCTGCTGCTACTCAGCCCATTGGCCCATCGGATCAAGATCCCATTGTAATCCGAGGTAACCATCTTTGCTGTCCACTGCACCTCCAATTTTGCTGTTATCTGCAAACTTACTTACTATACCTCTTATGCTCACATCCAAATCATTTCTCTAAATGACGAAAAGTAGGGGACCCAGCACCGATCCTTGTGGCACTCCACTGGTCACAGGCCTCCACCATCACCCTCTGTCTTCAACCTTTGAACCAATTCTGTATCGAAATGGCTAGTTCTCCCTGTATTCCATGAGATCTAACCTTGCTAACCAATCCCGCATGGGGAACCTTGTCGAATACCTTACTGAAGTCCATACAGATCACGTCTACCGCTCTGCCCACATCAATCCTCTTTGTTAATTCTCCAAAAAACTCAATCAAGTTTGTGAGACATGATTTCCCATGTACAAAGCCAAGTTGACTATACCTAATCAGTCCTTGCCTTTCCAAATACATATACATCCTGTCCATCAGGATTCCCTCCAACAATTTGCCCACCACCACCTTCAGGGTCACTGGTCTATAGTTCCCTGGCTTTTCCTTATCACCTTTCTTAAATAGTGGCACCACGTTCGCCAACCTCCAGTGTTCTGGCACCTCATCCGTGACTATCGATGGTACAAATATCTCAGTAAGAGGCCCAGCAATCGCTTCCCACAGAGTCCAAGGGTACACGTGATCAGGTCCTGGGGATTTATCCACTTTTATGCGTTTCAAGACATCCAGCACTTCCTTCTCTGTAATACGGACATTTTTCAAGATGTCACCATCTAGTTCCCTACATTCTATATTTTTCATGTCCTTTTCCACAGTAATCACTGATGTAAATTACTCGTTTAGTATCTCCTCCATCTCCTGCAGCTGTACACAAAGGCCACCTTGCTGATCTTTGAGGGGCCCTATTCTCTCCTGAGTTACCCTTTTGTCCTTCATGTATTTGTAAAAAGCTTTTGGAATCTCCTGAACTCTGTTTGCCAAAGCTATCTCATGACCTCTTTTTGCTCTCCTGATTTCCCTCTTAAGTATGCTCCTACTGCCTTTATACTCTTCTTAGGATTCATTTGATCTATCCTGTTTATAGCTGACATATGCTTCTTCCTTCTTAAGCAAACCTTCAATTTCTTTTGTCACCCAGCATTCCCTACACCTGCCAGCCTTTCCTTTCACCCTAACAGGAATATACTTTCTCTGGACTCTCTTTATCTCATTTCTGAAGGCTTCCCATTTTCCAATTGTACCTTTACCTGCAAATATTTGCCCCCAATCAGCTTTTGAAAGTTCTTGCCTAATAACATCAAAATTGGCTTTTCTCCAATACAGAAATTCAACTTTTAGGACTTCCTGTTGTATAATATGCACTGTTTACAAAACATCAATACTTATTTCCCAGAGTCCTTTCGCCGACATTTATTTCTCCACAATAAAGAAGTTCATGGACAAAAGCAGGCAGATGGGTACGGATGAAGTCAAGTATGGTTTGTCCTCTTGTTGCTTCCCTCACCACCTGCTGCAGACTCAGTCCAGCAGCTATGTCCTTTAGGACCTGACCAGCTCAATCAGTAGTGCTGCTGCGAGCCACTGTTGGTCGTAGACATTGAAATCCCCCACCCAGAATATATATTGTGACCTTGCTTTCTCCAAATGTTGTTCATCATGGAGGGTTCCTCAGCCAAGGGGATGATACGTGGTAATCAGAATGTTTATTTGCCCATGTTTAACCTCAAGCCCATGAGACTTCATGGCTTCTGAAGTCAATGTTAAGGATTCCAAGGGCGATTCCCTCCTGACTTTACACCATTGTGCTGCCACCTGTACTGCATCTATCCTGCTCTGGGACGGGTGTTATTTAGGGGTGGTGATGGTGGTGTCTGGGATATCTTCCATCAGGTGAGTGTGACTGTCTGAGAGTTTTGTTTGACTGTTCTGTGAGACAGCTTTCCCAATTTTGGCACTAGCCCTTAGCTGTTTGTAAGAAGAACTTTGCAATGTCGACAAAGCTGTTTCTGATATTGCCTTTTTTTAGTGCTTAGGTCAACATTTCAGTTCGTTCTTGAGGATTTGTAGTGATTTATACAACTTGGATGGCTTGGTGGGCCATTTCAAAGGGCAGTTGAGAGCCAATTGCATTGCTGTGAGTCTGGAGTCATGGAGGCCAGATCAGGTGAGGTTGGCATAATTTCCTTCCCTGAAGGACATTAGTGACCCAAATGGGGTTTTCCAAAAATCGACAATGATTTCATGATCTTCAGTGGATTCTTTCTTCCAGATTTTTAAAATCTCAATTCCAATTTCGTCATCTGCTGGACTTGAACTTGGGACACCAGAATATTCGTGGTACATATTGGTACCAATGATATAGCCAGGAAAGGGATTGAGGATCTGAAAAGTGACTACAGACAGTTAGGTTGAAAGCTGAAGAGTAGGACCAATAGAGTAATGATTTCAGGTTTGCTACCGGGTGTCATGAGATAGTGAGATGAGGAACAGTCAGCAAATGCAGCTTAACACGTGGCTGCAAGGCTGGTGCAGGAGGGAGGGCTTCAGATACCTAGACCATTGGGATACCTTCTGGGGAAGGTGGGACCTGTACATGAAGGACGGGTTGCACCTGAACTGGAGGGGTACAAATGTCCTGTGTGGGAGATTTGCTTGTGTGATTCGGGAGGGTTTAAACTAATTTGACAGGGGGGGTGGGAATCAGAGCCACATGTTTGAGAGGGGGTCAGTTGCTGACATGACAGTGACAGGATATATTGAATCTAAAAGGAAGATTTCTCATGCGATGAAACAAAGGGATCAGTTAAAGTGTGTATGCTTTAATGCAAGGAGTGTCCGAAATAAGAGTTACGAACTTAGAGTGTGGATCAGTACTTGGGACTACGATGTTGTGGCCATAATGGAGACGTGGGTTTCACTGGGGCAGGAATGGTTGCTCGATGTTCCAGGGTTTAGAACGTTTAAAAAGAACAGGGAGGGTGGAAAAAGAGGAGGGTGTGTAGCATTGCTAATCAGAGTGCATCACAGCTACAGAAATGAAGGTTGTTGAGGAAGGTTTGTCGACTGAGTCAGTATGGGTGGAAGTTAGGACCAGCAAGGGAACAGCCACCGCAGTAGAGAGATTGAAGATCTCATAGGCGGGCAGATTCTGGAAAAATACAAAAGTAGCTTGTTGTTATGGGTGATTTCAACTTTCCCAATATCAACTGGAACCTCCTCAGTGCAGATGGTTTGGATGGAGCCAATTTTGTCAGGTGTGTTCAGGAGGGTTTCCTTACCCAGTATGTAGACAGACCGACGAGGGGAGAGGCCATTTTGGATTTGGTGCTCGCCAGGACAGGTGTCAGATCTCATGGTGGGAGAGCACTTTGGTGACAGTGATCACAACTGCCTCACATTTAACATAGCCTTGAAAAGTGAAAGGAGCAATTACCAAGGGAAGATATTTAATTGGGGAAAAGGAAATTATGACGCTATCAGACAGGAGTTGGGAAATATAGACTGGTAGCAATTGTTCCACAGGGCACAGCAGACGTGGAGATTATTTAAGGAGCAGTTGTTGCGAGTGATGCACAAATTTGTTCCTCTGAGGCAGGTAAGAAGAGGTAAGATTAAGGAACCTTGGATGACGAGAACAGAGGAACTTCTCGTCAAAAGGAAGAAGGCAGCTTATGTAAGGTGGAGGAAGCAAGGATCTATCACAGCTTTAGAGGATTACAGGCTTGCGAGAAAGGAGCTCCGAAATGGACTGAGGAGCGCCAGGAGGGTGCAAGAGAAAGGCTTGGCAAGAAGGATTAGGGAGAACCCAAAGGCATTTTACACATGTGTGGGGAATAAGAAAATGATCAGGGAGAAGGTAGGGCCAATCAGGGATAGCGGAAGGAACTTGTGCGTGGAGTCTGAGCAGATAGGGGAAGCCCTAAATGAGTTTTTTGCTTTGGTTTTCACCAAGGAAAGGGTAGTTGTTGTAAATGAAAACTTGGAGCTGAGATATAGTCTTGACCAGATCAAAATTGATTAAGTTGATGTGCTAGAAAGTTTGGCAAACATTAAGATTGATAAGTCCCCAGGGCCAGACCATATTTATCCTAGGCTGCTCCGGGAAGTGAGAAAGGAGGTTGCTAAGCCGCTGGCAAGGATATTTGCCTCCTTACTCTCCACGGGAGTCGTACCGAAGGATTGGAAGGAGGCGAATATTGTTCCTTTTTTCAAGAAGGGTAATAGGGAAATCCCTGGCAATTACAGATCAGTCAGTCTAACGTCTGTGGTCAGCAAAGTTGTGGAAAGAATTCTGAGGGATAGGATTTATAACTATTTGGCAAAGCATAGTGTGATTATAGGCAGTCAGCATGGCTTTGAGAGGAGCAGGTCATGCCTCACAAATCTTATTGAGTTCTTTGAGGAGGTGTCAAGACAGGTTGACAACGGTCGAGCAGTGGATGTGGTGTATATGGATTTCAGCAAGGCGTTTGATAGGGTTCCTCATGGTAGGCTCATTCAGAAAGTCAGGATGTATGGGATATAGGGAGGTGCACAAGATCGAGGTGTACAAAATAATGAGAGGAATGGATAGAGTCAATAGCCAGTGACTTTTCCCCAGGGCAGGATTGACTGGTACGAGAAGTTATAGTTTGAAGATATTAGGAAGAAGGTATAAAAGAGACGTTAGAGGTAGGTTTCTTACACAGAGTTGTGAATGCATGGAATGCTTTACCAGCGGTGGTGCTGGAAGCAGAGTTATTGGGGACATTTTAAGCGACTGCTGGACATGCACATGGATAGCAGTGAGTTGAGGGGTGTGTCGGTTGTTACTATATTTTACATTAGGATTAAATCTCAGCACAACACTGTGGGCCAAAGGGCCTGTTCTATGCTGTACTGTTTTATGTTGTAATATTTGTTGAGTTTCTGGATTAATAGTTTTGTGATAATACCACTAGGCCATTGCCTCCCCATTTTTAGTACATTAAAAAATATTCTTCTATAGAATATGTGCATCACTGGCAAGCTTAGGCTTTATTTCCATCCTAGTCGCCTTTAAATTAAACTTTTAAACCAGAACATTACCTGCCTCACCAAGGGCCTGAACATTTCAGACCACTGCTACACCATTGTGAAAGATGCCTACCCCTGCCATCCCCCACCCTCATTTTGGAAACTCCAACCACAATGCCGTGTTTCTTCTCTCTGCTTAAGGCAAAAGGTCAAGCAGGAGACCCCCCTCACGGATACAGGTCCAGCGTTGGTTGGAGGAGACAGTTGATCAACTCCAGTGCTGTTTGGAATCTGCTGATTGAGACATGTTCAAACAGTCCGCAGGTACCTTGCACGAGTCCGCCACCAACGTCACAGACTTTATCAGCAAGTGTGTGGAGGTCTGCATACCGATGAGGTCAATCCAGGTGTTCCCCAACAGAAAACCCTGGATGTATCAGGATATACACATCAGGAGACCCACCCAAATATAAGGAATCCAAGTATGACCTTCGCAGAGCCATTAAGACAGCCAACGACCAATACTGATCCAAACTAGAGACCCAGACGGACACCCGGTGACCATGGCAAGGACTGAATGACATCACAACTCTAAAAAGAGACAGTGCAAGATAGTAGATGATAACACATCCCTCTCAGATCGTCTCAACGCCTTCAATGCTTGCTTTGAGCAGAATTTCAGCGGAGAGATAACACCTATTCCGACAAGTACTGACGAACCTTTCCCAACAGTCACTGCATTAGAGGTCAGATCATTTTTCTTTCATGTGAATCCAAGGAAAACAATGGGGCCAGACGGAATACCAGGCAGTGCCCTTGGAGCATGCGCAGATCAACTGGCAGAGGTCTTCTCGGATATCTTCAACCTCTCCTTACAGCAGGCCACTGTCCCTGCCTATTTCAAGAGGGCCACCATCATCCCTGTGTCTGAGAAGGCTCAATCAACATGTCTGAATGACTACCGCCCAGTAGCCCTAACTTTGGTGGTCATAAAGTGCTTTGAAAGGCTGGTCATGACATTAATCAACTCCAGCCCCACCATTACCCTTGACCCACTCCAATTTGCCTATCAGACTAACAGATCCACGTCAGATGCCATATCACTTACTCTTCACTCCTCCCTCGAACAGCTTGACACTGAGAACAGCTAAGCAAGAATCCTACTCATTGACTATAGTTCAGTATTCAACTATTCTCCCCTCGAGACTGATTGATTGATTGATTGATTACTAAACTCAGTGATCTCGGACTAAACCTCACTCTCTGCAACTGGATCCTCAGTTTCCTGACCTACACGCCACAATCAGTGAAGATTGGGGACAATATTTCATCCTCACTAACACTCAACACTGAAGCCCCCCAGGGGTGCGTACACAGCCCCCTACTGTACTTACTGTATACTCACGACTGCGTCGCCAAATACCAGACTAATACCATTTACAAGTTTGCTGATGGTACCACCATAGTCGGTCGAATCTCAGATGACAATGAAACAGACTACAGACGGGAGGTGGAAGACCTGGAAAAATGGTGCACTGAGAACAACCTAGCTCTCAATGGTTACAAAGGCCCAACAACGTCTCTTCTTCCTCAGGCAGCTGAGGAAATTTGGCATGACGGCAAATACCCTTGCTAACGTTTATAGGTGCGCAATCGAGAGCATTCTGTTTGGATGTATCACTATCTGGTATAGCAGCTGTACCATTCAAGATCGGAGATGGTTACAGTGAGTGGTAAACTTGGCCCGGATGATCACAAAGGCCAATCTCCCATCTGTCGAATCCATCTACCAGGTCTGCTGTCAAGGAAAGGCCACCAGCATTCTCAAAGATTCATCCCACCCTGGCAATGTTTTTCTACAACCTGTACCATCTGGGAGAAGATACAGAATTCTGAACACATGCACCAGCTGGTTTTGAAACCGTTTCTATCCTACTGTTGTTAGAATACTGAATGGACTCACAAACTCTTAGCATTCGCCTGTACCTGTGTTTTGGTTTTTGCTGCTGTTTACCATTATTTACTTATCTATGCTACTTAACCGTGTGATCTACCTGTATTGCTCGCGAGACAAAACTTTTCCCTGTGCCTCGGTACACATGACAATAAATTTAATTCAATAAATGGATGAATTGCTCATAGAGTCATCGAGCTGTACAGCATGGAACCAGACCCTGCGGTCCAACTCGTCCATGCCAACCAGATCTTCTAAATCAATCTAGTCCCATTTGCCAGCACTTAGCCCATATCCCTTTAAATCCTTCCTATTCATATACCCATCTCGATGCCTTTTAAATGTTGTAATTGTTGTAATTGTACCAGCCTTCACCACTTCCTCTGGCAGCTCATTCCAAACATGCACCACCCTCTGCATGAAAAAGTTACCCCTTTGGTCCGTTATAAATCTTTCCGCTGTCACCTTGAACCTATGCCCTCTAGTTTTGGACACCCTCACCCCTTGTCTTTTTACCCTGTCCATGTTCCTCATGATTTTATATACCTCTGTAACATCACCCCTCAGCCTCCGATGCTCTAGGAAAAACATTCCCAGCCTATTCAGCCTCTCTCGAAAACTCAAATAGTCTTAATCTGGCAACATTTTTGTCAATTGTTTTTGTTGATTTTCAGAAGATAGTTTAGAGAGAACCATATTCATGTGGAATATCCATAGGGCAGATCAAGTTAGGATGATTGATTTTCTTCTCTGAAGGGCATTCGTGAACCTACTAGTTTTCTAGGTATTTGAATGAATGATTTTATTGTCACGTCTAAGAAGATAATGTTTTGTCGCCACAATCTGGTGCCATTTTGAAATACAAAAAGAATAGAAAGAAATCACTTAAATAGAGTTCATCTTCTTTCATAGAATCCCGACAGTGTGGAAACAGGTCATTTAGCCCAACAAGTCAGCAATGACCCTCCGAAGAGTCCAAACCCATTCCCCTATCCCTCTACATTTCCCCTGACTAATGCACCTAACCTACACATCCCTGAATAGTATGGAAAATTTAGCTTGGCCAATTCACCTAACCTGCACACCTTTGGACTGTGGGAGGAAACTCATGCAGACATGGGGAGAATGTGCAAACTCCACACAGTCGCCAGAGGGTGAGATCGAACCCAGGTCCCTGGTGCTGTGAGGCAGAAGTGCCAACCACTGAGCCATTGTGCTGTGCTGGTCAAATTGGGTCCCAAGCATGGCTTCAGGACATCTGCAAAGTCTCTGCAATGTGCTCCAGGCCTCAAGGAGTCCCAGCTGCAGATGCAGCAACGATGATGTTGATGCCCCAGGAAAATCCTGACGGTGGTGCTTCCACCACCTCGCTGATACTGTCAGGAGTCCTGGATCTTGGCCTAATGCAGCCAGAAGTCCAGGCTCTGGGCATACTGCAGCCAGGCAACCCTGCTCCGGGCACTGCCACTGCTGTCAGGAGTCTTGATTCACGATGCCAATGATGCAGTCACCACCCTGCCAGCAATAGTCTGGCCTCAAAGATGAATAAAGAGAAGAAAAAAAATGAAAAGGAGAGACAAAAGAATGCTGCCAGCCTGGAGTGGACAGGCTTAGGAGCCTGAACACTGCCTCCTGTTCTGGTGTGCTATCTTGGAAAAATTCATTCCATATTTTATTAATCAAATTTAAATTCTGTGCTGGGAATCTTTGGTTCTATTGCACTTTACTGTTGATTTGATGTTAGTCCTTTGATGTTGGGTCAAGAAACACTGATCTCTTGACAATATATAAAGGTAGTGCAGGAGGGGGTGGTGTGTTTTGTCATCATGTTGCATGAATCAAAATCATACTTTTCAAAGGTAGAAACCGAACTTGACATTGTGAAGTGCCTTGGTTTTCAGAAATCCAGGAGATATTTTTATTGTGCAAAAAAATTCCAAGATATGAAAATGGTATGTTTGGATCTTTAATCATGATTGCTTTGTTCTATTTCATTTCCTGAAAATATTTGTCAGTTTTCAGAAATTATTTCATGTTTTGATTTTTCATTGTTATTCTCCTGAAGCAACTTATGCATCGAGCGATTATTTGATCAATTTTAAAGCTGAAGCATTCTGTTGTGTAAGTAATCGAGTTGGATTACTGTAAAAGTTGACTGCAGCCTTAAGGTTTGTGCAAGTAGCCAAAATGCATAAACTACGAGGTACATTCCAAATCTTGCCAACAATAAAGTGGTGTCCAGTTTCTTAATTACATTTGTCTGAATGAGACATGACTTGAGTGTTGCTCGCTCAGTGGTTTACTGATTTTATTGCATTTTTATTGCTGTTGTAAAATGTCATTGAAAAGTTAGATAAAGTGTCTATGTGCTACTTTCCATAAACATCATAAAAATGTAAGTCTGAGTTTTGCAGACTAAGATTCAAGTAGATTTAGATTGTATTGGGTGTAGTCAGAAAACTGAAATGACACAGACATGGACAAATTACTTCGAATTGTCAACTAATTCCAAAAGTTATTTTTAAAATGCCTTTGTCTCTTGGTCAAATTGATAGAGATAATTTGCAAAATCCCACTTGGCATTGTAATTGTTGATATCTTTGGTCATTTTTGAAAAACATTCTAAAATCTCCCACTCGTGCTCTTGACCTGCAAGTCTTTTTGTTTGTTCCAGAGGTGCAAGTTTTATGGCTAAGTCAGTATTGCCCATTCCTAAATGTCATTGATGGTAGTAGTGAGCAATTTATTTTCAACGAACACAGTCCATGTATTGGTACACCCATATTGCTGATTAGGCAGAATTTGACTCAACTTGAAGGTGATGGTCTTTGCGTACATCTTATTGCTCTTGGCCTTCAAGATGGTAGTGGGGACAGGTTTGGTAAGTTCTCTCAAAGGACACTTGGTGAACTGGTGCAGTGCATCTTGGAGGTGGTACATGCTTCTTCTTTTGTATTTATTTATGTAGAGTGTGACCAAATGTTTGAAGGTTTAGTTAGGGTGCAAGTCAAATGGGTTGCCTTGCCCTGGAAGATGTTGAACTGCTTGAATATTATTTGAGTTGCACCCATCCAAGCAAGTTGAGAGTATTCATTCACAATCCTGTGTCTTATGTGCTAAGGAGGCAGATGTTGAGTTATGCACTACAGCATTCTAAGTGTCTGTCCTATTCTTGTAACTAGTTTTTATATGGCAGGTTCAGTTAATTTTCTGATTGACGGTAACTCTAGGCTATTGATGGTAAAGGATTTAGCTATGGCAATGCTATTGAGTGTCAAGGGGAGATAATTAGATTCTCTGTCATTGAAGATGGTCATTGCTTGGCACTTATACGTCCAAGGTTGGGTATTGTCCAGGCCTTGATTAGCGTGGTGCTGGAAAAGCACAGTTGGTCAGACAGCATCCGAGGATCAGGAAAATTGCCTCTATCCCTGATGAAGGGCTTTTGCCCGAAACATCGATTTTCCTGCTCCTCGGATGCTGCCTGATCTGCTGTGCTTTTTCAGCACCACTCTACTCTAGACTCTGGTTTTCAGCATCTGCAGTCCTTGCTTTTACCTATTGTCTAGGTCTTGCTGCACTTGGACTGTTTGATTATTTGAGCTGTCATGAATGATGCTGAATATTCGTTAGTCATCAGCAAACTTTCCACTTCCAACCTCATGGTGGAAGAAGGCTAATTTATGAAACAGCTGAAAATGTTTGGGTCTAGGACATCACAGAAGAACTCCTTTACGAAGTCTGAGATGAGTGATGTCCAACATCCAAAATCATGATCCTTTTTAACAGCGTAATTCCCATTAGTGAGAGTTTCCTCCTGACTTGCATTAATTTCTGTTTTGCTCGGGCTCCTTGCTGCCATACAGTCAAAATGCTGCATTGATATCAGTGGCAGTCATTTTCACCTCACCTCTTAAGTTTAGATTTTTAGTCTGTATTTGTATCAAGGCTACAATGAGGTCTGGAGTTGAGTAACCTTGGCACAGAACTGCATCAGTGAATAGTTGTTGCTGAGTAAGTCTACTTGATAGTACTATTGATTGCATCTTCCATCACTTTGTCGACAATTGAGGTAGACTAATGGAATCAAAATATTGCTGGGTTCGAATGTCGTGCTTCTTGAAGATAGGACATGCCTTTTCAGTTTTTCATGTTGACAAGTAGATGGCAGTGTTCAAGTTGCACTGAACAATTTGGCGAGGAATGCAGATATTTCTGGAGGATTATTCTTATAATAGCTTCATAGAGGTCTACAGCACAGAAAAAGGCCCTTTGGTCCATCCAAATACAAGTGTTAGAATGATAGCATAGCTTTTGCAGTAATCCAGTGCCTTCAATTCACTCCAAGTGATGTCAGAAAATGGCTAAAAGAGCTGAGGATCATTGTCTCTGATGCTAGGGTCCTCAGGAGTAGGGCAAGTAGGATGATGCAATCAGCAGTTTTGGCTAATAAGAGATGCAAATGTACCAGTCTTGACTTTTGAACTGGATAGGAATATTTGTGCAGCCCGACCACCTATTAGTTGTTTGTTTTGTGCACCACTATTCACGATTTTATGTGGCAGGACTTTGATCTGATTGATTTGTTTCTCATCACGTGCTGCGCCCACTGTTTGTCATATAGGTATTCCTGTGTTGTAACTGTGCCAGATAGTTACCTTACTTTTAGATATGCCTGGTGCTGCTCCTGGTAGGTTTGAATGTCTGGTTTTGAATTGCTAGATCTGTTGGAAATCTATCCTGCTTAGCCAGACAGTAGTGCCACACCATAGGACAGAGGGCAGTGAAAATGGTATTTGTTTCCACAAGGACTGTGCAGTGTACAGATGCACTGTGACAGGTAGGTTTGTAAACATGCAGTCGTGTAGGTTTTTCCCTCTGGCTTGTTACCTCACCACCTGCTGCAGCACCAGTCTGGCAGCCATCTCCTTTAAGGCTTGCGCAGTAGTAATTCTGCTGTGTCATTGCCTTTGTGCTGGGCATTTAAGTTCCCCATGCAGAGTACATTCAATGTTCTTGATACCCTCAACATGCATCTCCCAGTTGGTGTGCAACTGAGGAGTGCTAATTGACCAGCTTGGGATGGAAGGGGGTGTGGTGTGTGGTAATCAGCAAGAGGCTTCTTTGTCCATGTTTTACCTGATGCCATGTACTCTGGAGTCAATGTAAGGTGTGATTTGATGGGTATAACTGTGTCAGACTTGTGTGACTATTACGTGGAACATCTGCATCATTTTTAGCAGAAACTTGCAGGTGTTATAAGGAAGATTATGCTTGCTGGGTTGCTGTTTTTTGTGCATGGGCCAATGAGTGATTCATCCAGTTTCATTCTTTTCAGATTTTTTATTGATTTCATGTAACTGAATGGCTCGTCCATTTCAGAGGGCAGTTAAGACGTGATTATTTTGCTGTCGGTCTGGAGTCACACGTTGGGTTGACCAGGTAGGGATGGTAGATTTCTTTCCCTGAAGAAGATGAGTGATTTTTGTGGATTTTTACCACAATTGGCAAACATTTCATGGTCATCGTTCTTGAAACAATTCATTAATTCCATTCAAGTTCCAAAGCTGTGATAGTAAGATTTGATTATTGTGAATTATTCATCCAGTGATATCACCACTGTTTGATCAGTTCCCCAAAACTCTGTTGTAAGTTATTGTACTCTTGGCTTCTGTCAGTTTAAACCTGATCATCATCATTTCTACATCAACAAAATTGATCTTCTTTCACCTCTGCTTCTTTTGCTAGTCATCTTAAGTTTGTATTTTGATTACTGACCTTTTCTGTCATTGAAAACAATTGCTGTTTATTCATTGTATTAAATCTTTGCTGATTTTGAACACCTCTCTTAAATTTCCCCTTCAACTTCTCTGTAAGAGCACGTCCAACTTCTCAGAATTCTGGATAAAACTTAAGTCCTATGTTTCTTCTAGCATTCTAGTAAATCTCATCTGAGCCCTCTCCAAGATCTTAATCCTTCCTGAAGTGTCATACTTAGAATTAAACAAAATTCTTGAGCGTGGCCCAGCCAATATTTTATAATCACCTATCTTTTTACTCTGTTTATCTATACATAAAGCCCCGGAGCCCATAGGTCTTTCGCAGCCATCCCAAATGCATTTTAAGGCGTGTAGGTATTCCCTTTAAAAATGTTTGCTCATCCTTAAATAATTGTTGTACTTCCTAAGCTTCCAATATAATCACCCAAATATTTCCCTTTCTTTGGCCTTGCTTTGGATTCAAACTTAATTCTGCTATTTCATATAGTCGATCAGCTATTCTTCCCAGGATTTCAATTTTTCTGAAGTCCTAGCCTTCCTCTTCATTATGCAGATAATAAAAATACAACTTTTTTTGTGAATGATTTGTTGCTACTTGAAATAACATCACAGAGGCCAGTATCCTGTTACAAAATTGCCCTTATTTACAAGTGAACAGTACGTGGACTCTGACCAGTTGGTTCAGAGCCCTTTCCCACAGTGAATAGAACCCCTGGAAATTCTATTTATATTTGTCAGTCAGGGTTCCCCAATGGGCCCAGGTTAATAGCCCCATTAGAGATCTCATACTCAACTTGATCCACCTGGCCAACTTCGTTCCAATCATAATATCACTACTCGAACATACAGTCAGTTCTGCTACAACATGTTTTTGCTTTACCCGAATTTGCTGAAACGTGATTAGGTGAATAGGGAATGCTGTTTCTAAAAGGCAAAGTTTTAAAGTATGTGTTGGCTGTAATGCAATTATATCGCTAACACCGAGTGTTATTTGTATTGCGTGATTTTTGCATAGTGTGGGTCGCACAGGATTGTAGATATTGTGTTCTGGAAGAAATAGCTGTATTTAGCTTCTTTCTGCCACTTGGCAATTTTTGTTTTCATCCACAATGTGTGCTTAACTCCATCACTTATAAGGTTAAACTTGTACGAACTCTCACTTTCTGTGGTTCATAACATTATAACTGAAGGCCTTCCGTGTTAACCACTTGACATCCTGTAAACTTATTGATTATTACCATCATGTTGCTGCTTATGTGCTCTATTACTAGAGCAGCTTTTATGGTTGCAACTGTGCTGCAATACATTTCATACAGGAATTAAACCAATCTAGTTCCTTTAAGTTGATTAAGACAATTCATGAGTTGTTTAATTTGTCTTAACCTCAGCCATTTTAAAATAGCTAGCTTTATCATGAAAGACACTCCCTCTTGCCTGAGGTGTGGTGAGTCTCAGGTTAAGTCACCATAAACTATCTGTCTGATGTGAGTGCAGCTCTATGTTCTGATAGGACTATGGCAACTTCAACATACAAGAGTTTTTGTGGTGCAATGACAGTGTTTCTTTCTCTGAGACAGAAGTCTTGGATTCAAGTGCCACCTGCTCCAGAAATGTGTAATAACATCTCTGCACAGGTTGGTTTTTAAAAAAAGCAGATTCCACTCTTCTAACCTCTCCCTCACTTAAAAAAAAATGGCTATTTTGCACAGGCTGAGGTTACCATGAAAGACACTTTCTGAGCCTCTCCCTTCGCCTGAGGTGTGGCGACTTTTAGGTTAAACCACCAGTAGTTGTCTCTCTAATGCCAGTGCAGCTCAATGCTTTGATTGGACTATGGCAACTTAAAACTTTTAAGGATTCTTGTGGTGCAGAGTTAGTATCCTTATTCTTGGGCTAGGAGTCTAGGGTTCAATCCCACCCTACTCCAGAGGTGTGTAATCAAACATGTGAAAAAATTGATTTGAAAATATCTCCACTATTATCTTGAAGGTGCACTACTTTACATGAACAAAATATTCTAAAGGCAGCTATTTTAGGGTTGTTGTGGCACAGCAGTAGTGTTCCTGACTCTCGGCCAGAAGACCTGGGTTCAACTCCCAACTGCTCCAGTGGTGTGTGATAACATATCTGAATAGTTTGATTAGAAAGTATCTCAAGCCAACTGTTACTGCCATGATGTGACATTCCCATAAACACTTTTGCTGTCATTTGCAAAAATCATCAATTAGCACAGTGATACTTATAAGTTCTAGATTATAATTAAAATTCACATCCCAAAATCTATTTGGTTGTTAATGCTTGCTGGGTTGCTGTTCCCCATGTTTAACCTTTCGGGCAATAGGAGACAGCCGAGTGTGTTAACTCATGATTCGGAGATGCCGGTGTTGGACTGGGGTGTACAAAGTTAAAAATCACACAACACCAGGTTATAGTCCAACAGGTTTAATTGGAAGCACACTAGCTTTCGGAGCGACGCTCAGGTGATTGTGGAGGGCTTGATCGTAACACAGAATTTATAGCAAAAATTTGCAGTGTGATGTAACTGAAATTATACATTGAAGAATTGATTGTCTGTTAAGCCTTTCATCTGTTCGAATACAGTGATAGTTTCACTTCTTTCATGTGTAAATCACAAAACCCTTTTTTT